>NW_007377561.1:330417-332499 GCF_000475195.1 Diaphorina citri | reverse complement strand
AATTTTATTTGGCAAAATGTTGAATATTTTCAAGTGTTACGTTCTGGAGCTTAAACTATTCAGTTACCTAGCAAAGTTTTTCATTCCATCTTGTCTTTTGAGGAGCATTATTTCAACATCTCCTTTGATTGGGGGAGGGCGATTCCATTGCCATGGAATCGACCTCAGTGATGTCCTTGGTAGACTTCTGAAGGTTGGTGGTTTTAAGTCCAAGTCAAGTCATATAATTTGGTGAATCAATCGAAGAACGAGACGTGTGACATGTATTCATGTAAACACAATTGAAATTTTATTCGTTTTAGTTCAGGGTGTCCTGCCCACCAATGTATGACCCACTTAAACTGCTCCAAATCTGTTTGAATTTTCGAAAAAAAAAAACCGTATTTCTTTGATTTTTGCAAAGAATTTTTTTGGCAATATTGAAATTCGCGAGCAAGTTTGCGAAATCCACGAACTTGATACCAAGTTCTTAAAAAAAAAAAAAAAAAACATAAGAATAGAAGCAGTGTGGATTGCACTTTTGGCTGCTTACTGAAAACCAAATATTATTCTTATTTTATTATTATCATTTTTGTACTTCTAAGAGAATTTATTCAAATGTTCTTCTACAGAAACGTGCGAGCAGCGGGTCTCGAAGGGAGGACCTGCTTGTGACCACGCCCCCTCCCCCTCCCAGTCGGAAAAGCTCTTGCAGTGGGGGAGAAGAGAAGAGTGGAGGAGGTAGAAGCAATAGTCGGAACAAGACCAGGAAGCCGGAGGACGAGGGTTCGACGGAACTGGGTGGAACTTCTGCTACAAGTCCGGGTGAAAATTCAGAGTGAGTCTTTTTTACTTTCTATTTTCTACTGTTTTCAATCCAAGGTTTTTTTTTCGTCTCAGTAGCAAAGGGCTTAAGGCGTTTATCTCGGTCTGGCTGGGGGAAGTTAAACAGGGAGTAAACCAGCTTAGTCTGGCTGGGGGACTTTAAACAGGGAGTATACCAGCCTGAATTCCCCTTGCTAAAGAAATAGCAAAGGTTGAGTGCGAAGGGCATCCGCTCGTAAAATTTGTAGCCAAAACCAAATGTCAGCCCAAAGCAATCACCCTTGTTAGGGCTGATTGAGAGGCTGACGAAAAACGCCGAACCCGTCTGTACACGGGAAAAGGCGAAGAAAAAGAAGAGGAGGAGGAGGTAGGTAGGTATGCACATTTAATGTTCAAAGACATAAAATACACATCGAATACCTATCGAATGTTCTGCTCATTGGAAATAAACTATCGTTTTCCCATTGTCTCTCGCCATTGTTCTAAATTTACCTGAAGCATTTCCACGTAATGTCAGGTCTTGTTAATCCAAAGGGTTTAAGGGCTAGGATTAAGGGTTAATACCGGGGCACGGATGCTATATTGAGCCGACAGAATACAGGGTGGTCATTGGACTTGATTATTTAGGTCCCCTCTTAGACGATAATAATAAAACCTGTTTTGGACGGTTTAAGGTTCGAGTGGATTGGAACACAACACATGCCTTGCCTTCTGACTTATTCCCAGTTGTCAATGGTTTGATCAATTTAATTTGAAGAAAGAAGAAACCATTTACTGATGAAAATGGGTATTTACTGTAAAGCAACATGATATGTATTAAGGAGCGCGGTAGCGCTCCGCCCCGCCAAGTCAGGTTTGATCAATTTAATTTGAAGAAAGAAGAAACCATTTACTGATGAAAATGGGTATTTACTGTAAAGCAACATGATATGTATCTAAATTAGGTTTACCCACTGATGGCTGATAACTAATTGCTAAATGTGTATTAAATAAATAAAAATAAATTAGGGTTTAACAATTTTTAGTTTTCTCCGAATTTTGTTATTTCGTAGCGATGAAACAACTGCTACAATGGACTTTTCAGGTCTGTGTCATAGCATGCCCTTTTCAAATTTATCAAACTGGCCCTGGTGTTAATGCCCTGACACTCATCCTTTAGCCCTAATTACAATCTAATTTGATACTAATAGACCTTGAATACGAATACAATAGAGAGAGAGAGAGAGAGAGAGAGAGAGAGAGAGAGAGAGAGAGGGAGAGAGAGAGAGGGAGAGAGAG
>NW_007377561.1:216496-329462 GCF_000475195.1 Diaphorina citri | reverse complement strand
GACTTGGACTCGAACCACCAACCTCCAGATCCGAAGTCCACCGCGCTAACCAATACACCACTGAGGTTGGTCGTTCTATCTAGAAATCTAGATAATATGAAGTTAAGAGAATAAAAACCTAGGAGTAAGCTATCGTGTACCTTCTATTGTTTTGTCCACCTTCTCAAATAATTCAGGATGAAATCCTATGCCTTGGCTTGGATTTGAACTAGCGACCGTTTGATAACGAGGTGCTACTATTGCAATAATAAAGTGTCCAATGTGTTCGACATTTTTGTGTTTGCTGTTTCAGATGATTCCGAGTCAGACAAGGAGAGTGGCGAGGGTTCCGAGAGTGAGACAGAGACAGAGACTAATTCCATTCTGAACAGAAGTATGAGAAGCAGACGTGTGCTAAGTGATGAAGACAAGAAACCTAGCGTCTCCTCCACTCTACCAAGTCCAAGTAGCAAGACTAGAGCAGGAAGGAAATGTAAAACAGATGAAGACGAAGAAGAAGAAGAGGAGGGAGAAGATGAAAAGAAAGGAAAAGAAGAGGAGGACGACAAGAAGAAATTGCCCTCACACGAAGCGGAGAGGAAAAGCTTGCGTCTGTCACAGCGCAAGAAACAAGAAGCAGACCTTGAGAAGAGATTAGGTCCTGATTCAGACTCTGGGAGTGAAAGTGAAACCCAGGAAGACCCTATGAAAGCCAAAGTTCTAGAAATTATCGAACCATTAGATGATGTAAGAAGCAGACCTTGAGAAGAGATTAGGTCCTGATTCAGACTCTGGGAGTGAAAGTGAAACCCAGGAAGACCCTATGAAAGCCAAAGTTTTAGAAATTATCGAACCATTAGATGATGTGTATGAGTTCAAAGAACCTGAACCTTTCAATTTCAAACAGAAGAAAACCATTTCCCCACCAAGCGGTACAACTGGAGTGAAGGCGAAGAAAAACATCGGCCTGTTTGAAGATTATGATCATATGGAGGAAGATACAGATGATCCAATCAGTGCAGCTATACAACGAGTCATGGATACTTGTAATGAGAACCAAGTGGAAGATATGGATCTGTTGGATCCCAACAGTAGTGATTCGGACCTGAGCAATGATTCTAGTAACATGTGTGAAATGATGCAGAAGAGATTACAGTCCGAGATCAATACATACGAGGGTCCCAAGTCAAGACTCAAGGCAGGAGGACGAGGGAGAGAGGAATCCCCTACACCTATGAGAACACGACGATCTTCAGAAAGTAAATCAGTGAAAAGTGATGACAAAGCTTCACCTAAACCAAGCGGAAGAACCAAGGTGGACAAATCCGAAGGTCCAGAGAAAACTGGCGAAACTGTAAAATCAGAAGGAGAAAGCAATGTTTCATCGAGGATAAAGAAAATTGAAGACAACATTCCAAAAACTAAGAGATCGGAGACTGAATCCATGACAAGCCCGAGAATAAAAAGAGATAACGAGTCACTTGGTAAGGTGAAGAAATTAGACACAGAAACCATTTCTACCACCAAAATAAAGAAAACAGAAGCGGACAAGGAAACGACAACACCAGAATCTCCAAACAGTAAAGTGAAACAGAAATCAGACACCCTGGCATTGGAGAGTAGTATGAAGACAAGACTGAAGAGTGAAACACGGTGCAGCTCCCCTGGTAGTAAAACAAGAAGTAAAACAGAACTAGCACTCAGAGGAGAAGAAGATTCATCAGCAGAGACAAATACCTTGGATATGAAACAACCTGAGTCACCTCTAGATAGCAAACTCAAGACCACTGATAAAGTCAAAACTTTACTCAATGTCAAGAAGACTACAAGTGAGATGGAGGCTATGAAAAAACAAACACCCACCAAGTCAAGTGAGAGCACGAAACCAATACCCAATAAGTCTGGAGACAGTACAAAAGTTCAACCAATGGCTAACAAGTCACCAGAAAATACCAAACCTCAAGTGACAGAGCCACAGCCTCCTCAGCTCTCTAACTCTTCTGTGTCTTCAGTAGACAAATCTACCAAATCCATGGCAAGCGAAGTCAAAGGGAGTTTATCTAAAATATTACCAATGGAATGTGGAGATAAAACCAAGAAACATGATCCTATGGGTTTGAAACTCCAGACCAAGTCCAAAGCAAAGATCCCTGGATCTCCTACTCCTAATGTATCTGTAACAGATATTGTGAAATCAAAACCACAACAGAAAACTCACACAGACTTCTCTATACAAACAGAACCACATGAGCTAGACAAAGATGAAAATTATAAATCAGCCAGTGCGTCTCCCTCACTTCTACCCAAGGTACATAAACTTGAAAGTAGTACCAGTGTAAAGGCTATGACTACAACTGAGACCAAGTCTACAGACATTCCTGTACTACAACGAATAGAAACTGTGTTGCCCAAGACTCCCATCAAACGTGAAGCCATTGACCCTAGCAAGATAGATCTGATCAAGATTAGTCCTAACATGCCTCAGCTGGAGAAAATAGATGCCATTGATCTCGAGAAGGTGGATACAACGGTAGCCGTCACTCCCGCTAAGAGAGAAGATAAGGAAACGCGAGAAGATATGAAATTCCCGCTGTTTAAATTTGAAGATGTGATGGAAACGCCAGAGAAAGTATTCCATGCTGCAGTGGATCAAGATACTACAATCCCACCTCCCTCTCAAGTTAGAACAGACAAGAAAATTGAGTTCAAAATGAAACCCAAGGCCCCATCTCCTCCTGGATTTGGTAAAACAGAGCGCGTTAGAAAACTAATTCGACTAAGAATGGGTGAGTCACCTAGCAAAGAGAAGCCTTTGCCTAAAGAAAAGAAATCACCACAGCAAGCTCAGGTGAAGAAATATTTAGGACCAGCTAGTAAACCAGACACAAAGCAAAGCCCAAGAAGGCAAATCGAGAAGAATCTAAACGCACGCAATCTGCAATTTTTTCTCATGTGTTAGTGTTGAACATTTTTGTCCAATTTAATCAAAATGGGGTTAAAATAAATAAAACATCGAGTTGAAACTTCACACTCCCTTCACTCATATGTTTTATTTTCCCTAGGAGGAGGAAGTGGACAACACGTTGCTATGCAAGGAGACCATACCGGGAAGTCCTACGCCCTATCAGGATGAGCTGAACCTCATCATGGAACTACCCCCCACTACGAGCAGCAGTTGTAGCAATAGTAGCAGTACAGGGAGTACTACTGCTAATGCTGTGCTGGACAATACCCCGCCCACCACACCAGAGTCAAGTCTATCTCCACCTCGCAAGTAAGTCAATTGATGAAATTAAATAGAAGGGACCGACCTAGCCCTTACAAGGCAGGTGTTCTACCAAAAAAAAAAAGAGTTTGACAGAGGGAACTGTAACAACGGAGGTCTTACCGTCCCGAAATCTAAGAGAAGGAAGACAGGATAAGAGAAAACCAGTTCGCCTTAAGTTACCTGTACAAAATTAAGTTCGTCCCGGGTGGGACTCGAACCCCCGATCTTCGAGGTAAATGGCTGGTCTTATCTGGATTTCAACCAGCTCCCATGATTTGCGCTGTAGAGACTGAATAAGCCCTGACTTAGCCAGCAATACATGTGCTGGTCCATTTGCATTTATTTCAAAATAACTTGAACGTTTCATTGACTGTAAAGTTCTTGAGTGCCAGCCTAGTTAACTTTAAGGGTAGCGCGTCTGCCTTGTAAGCGCTAGGTCGCGGATTCGATTCCCGTCTGGGGCGAATGTAATCTTAAGCAAATTGGTTTCTTTCATATGTTTTTTTTTCCATAGAATACCTTGTTTATCCTGCTCGATTGAGACTAAAAAGTTCCTTTACCCCAGCAGTCTAAACAAGGTCTCGTGTATTTTATGTGTTTAACAACAAAATACAATAAATGCATAATACAATACAATACATAATGTTTACAACAAAATACCTTGTTTAATTATTTTAAAAAAGGTTCGTTCTCAGAACGGCTGTTCTTGAGTGTTTACTAATGGAGTTGTTTTTATTGTTGTAGCGAGTGTTCAACGCCGTACGAGGCAGGAAGTACGGGTGGCATGTATGCCAAGATGATGACCGGAGACACCGAGAGTCCGAAAAAGATGTCTGGAATGAAGAGGAGGAGCAGTCAGACCGAACGGAATCTGAAGAAGCGACTCAAACAGAGCCCTCGCAACACAGGTACGTCCTTAAGTCTAGAGAGGTAGACTGTTTTTTAGGTACGTAGACGTAATTTTTACGCACTCATTAAAAAAGAGCTGTTTTTTGCGACTGTGAGATGCACAATCAAAAATAGATATGTTTCAAGTTTCAAAACATTTTTTATTATTTAAAAAAGAGCTGTTTTTTGCGACTGTGAGATGCACAATCAAAAATAGATATGTTTCAAGTTTCAAAACATTTTTTATTATTTAAAAAAATACAATTATTACGAAAATAAACGAGGTGTGAGTAAAAATTACTCACGTGTACCCTTCTAGGGTTAAACAGGGTTTATACGCGACCTGGAAAACATGAAAAAGTCATGGAATCTGAAAACCGTTCAAACGGTCATGGAAAATCGTGAAAGTTTAAAGAAAACCTATTCTAGCGCGTACAAGGCAGACACTCTTTCTTCTAAACGATATAGGAGTAGGGTAGCTGATGCCAAGTTTTATTTGAAGCAAAGAATTTGGAAAAGAGAAGAGGAGAAGTGAACTTTACGTTGTTTTGTGGCTTTCAGGTGCAGGGAGTGACAGTGATGACTTATCTCTGTCAGAAACTTTCAGCATTTTCTCTCCAAGTACTACTGACATCACCAAATCCAAGTACAGCTACTTTGTAGAACTTGGTAAGTCATTGATTGGATTACCTTTGAAATTAGAATAAGCTTATAAAAATTGATCCTATTACCTGCCTCGGTGGCGTAGGAGTTGTTGTTGTTGTAGCGGCTTTAGCTTTCGCCGAATGGCGATAACAGAATTACCTGCCTCGGTGGCGTAGGAGTTGTTGTTGTTGTTGTTGTTGTTGTTGTAGCGGCTTTAGCTTTCGCCGAATGGCGATAACAGAATAAAGAAATGAAAAGATGTCTTTTTGTATCTGCTATACACCGGGGTGATGGTCTCATTGGCTGGCTCGTCCTGAACCGCAGTCAACCATCGTGAGGACTTGTGCTTGGTCTTTAAAAGCAGAGAGAACCCTTTGAGGAACTGCCAGCTTGCTAGGCTGGTTAGGGTTAGCTGTTCTCCTCCCTGTTTATAGTCCCACAGCCAGACGCTAGTCTTCTCTCTGTTTAACGGCCCCTAGCCAGAAGTAGGCTACTACTATTATTGTGGTCAAACTCTCAAATTTTATGAGGATAAAATTCCATACCTCGGCTGGGATTGAACCCACGCCCTCCTGTTTACCAGGCGAGCGCCTTGACCACTACTTTGATTGACAGATCCAGAACTTCTTACAACCGAGCGCCATTTCAACCTGCTTCATGTTCATAAGTTTAATGGCCATAGATCTTCAACTTACCTTCACCTCGGAATACAAGGTCGGCGCTATCCTAGCTCTGGTCGCCCTGACTATTCTTTTAGCCTCACTAGTAAAATTCAGTGACGCAATAGAACGAGCCAATGCAAAGGTCCAATACAAGCTTTTCTTTGAAACGGCTTGGTATGAGAAAAGCAGTCGATTCAAAGCACTCATACGTGTTGCCATTATGAGGTGTAATCGATCGGAGCATTTCTCGTTCCATTCAGGCTTCATGGCGTACGATAGACCACTGCTGTTATCTCTGTTCTCCAAAACGTACAAGTTCTGCAATTGGTTGTTCTATGTGGAACATAAGAAGAAACGTATGATGGGTTGAACGTAAATCCTGTTCGGCTACCGGGGAGATAGTTGCGCCCATTGGTTTTATATTGCGACGATTTTGAAGAAGCGCAAGACCTCTAATGTCCAATCTTACCATAGAGAGTTTTCAGTTAATCCAGAGTTTAAGATTTTTTTCCCCACTTCGAACATCCTTTTTCCCTATGGTTTTCTACATTCAAAACCCCCCATTGGTTTTATATTGCGACGATTTTGAAGAAGCGCAAGACCTCTAATGTCCAATCTTACCATAGAGAGTTTTCAGTTAATCCAGAGTTTAAGATTTTTTTCCCCACTTCGAACATCCTTTTTCCCTATGGTTTTCTACATTCAAAACCCTGCCATTTCATGACCGTTCAAGATAATTACTTCAAGTCTAACAAATATTGAACGTTAGAACATGGAGCAGTTTTTGTATTTTTTGCCATCCTGTAAGATAATTACTTCAAGTCTAACAAATATTGAACGTTAGAACATGGAGCAGTTTTTGTAATTTTTGCCATCCTGTGGTTCAATTTGAACAAAAGATACAGGGGGTAACAAATGTCACTCAAATTTCAAACATATTAGGTAGGTACATAGGTATTGATTTTCTTTAACCACGATCGAATAAACTACGGGCTAAAAAATTCCCGGAGGGACGGGCCCAGCTTGTTTGTTTTCCTCCAAGTATATGGCCCCAAAGACACCCAAATTTGGGCAAGGGCATTTATTTACAGTAAACTGCAAAAGATACAAAATTTGTTTTTGGTCGGTCAGCTAATATAAAGTAATAATTAATAATTGTTCTAATAACTAAAATCAATAAATTGGATAATTGAAATTACAATTAAATTGAGTTCTACAATTATTTTCTAAGTAGGTATGTAAATAAATAAATTAAAGTTGTCTTTTACGATAGTAAGTAGGTACCTAATATTTAAACCTTATACCCAAGTTCTGAGTTAGTAATTCTCACAAGAGCCATTTCTCTCTAGGAAGGCTGGCAAATCACGCTTCTGGCGTAGTTTGTCAACCATCCCATTGGATTAACGGCTTTAGCTCCTTTTTCTTCGTTCCTGACTTGGACTTATCATATTTTGTTGTTACTTTCCCCATTTTGCTGAAACAAAATTATTCGTTGACACCCTTCACTTATGATCACCTAAAAGGTCTTTTCGTGCAAATGGTGACCTTTTAGGTGGGTATTTGCAAATATTAGACGAACTCTAACCCCATCTGAACATGAGAGGAGAAGAAGAAGAAGGAGAAATAATAACAGTGGGTAAATTTATTGTAAAAAAAGGTCTTTAGCTCCTTTTTCTTCGTTCCTGACTTGGACTTATCATATTTTGTTGTTACTTTCCCCATTTTGCTGAAACAAAATAATAGTAAAAAATACCTACCGAAGTAGATAGGTTCCTAGATAAATTTAAGCTATTTAGGCATTTGATACAAATAAAAGGTATCAAATATTCAGCTTCTGATCAAAAGTGCGAACAAAAAACAACTCGAAGGATGTGTCGAAGACAACAATTATTTAAACAATATTTTGCAGAAATCATTGACAACCCACGTTATCTAGGGATATAATATGAAAATGCAACCAAAGAGCAATATAAATTGATTAAACAATGATATGGGAAGAATTATAGAAAAAAACACACAAAAAGATTAAATAGGTACCTATGCACAATAGAGTCCTAAAGATAAAGAAACAACTGTGTCGGCAACTAAAACGGACCAAATATGATATCGACACTGATATATTTTGCCGTTGACGCTCCTCCTTCTTTTCAATAAATAGCTAAAAAATGTCAATAAAACAACTTTATCAATTAATTAAACATTGATAAATACCTGCCAATATTAATCAAAGATAATCGCCATAGAAAACATTAAAGATTACCTGTTTTTGGATGTTCTCAGTAGAGATCACAAATGACTATTACTTCAGTTGTGTCGGCAGTTAGAATTAGTATGAGTGAGTGAGTCAGTCAGTCAGTCAGTCAGTGAGTGAGTCAGTTACACAAGGGGCTGTATATATTTTAGATATGCCATAGAGGAAAGTATTGTAAGAACGTCTCTTCTAATAAGTAATTCGAGAAAGTTGTATATTTTAAGCTTGTAACATATAGCTCTAATAATTATTAGCTTATAAGCTAATAACATTAAATTTAATTTAATTATGAATTCGTATTTTTCTAATATAAGACATGTTTTTATTATTATTTATTTTTAGCTTTTAAAGTTAGCATTGAAATGTATTCTAATTTTTCGATTATGTATACCTCCCCTGTAAATTGTAATATTTTTTTGGATGTATTAAAGTGACATTAAAATTAAATTTCAAAATTCCTACTTTTTATTGTACTTTTTAAGGTATTGACATTTCCTTAATTATAAATATGTACAACTTGGTTATAAACCTGCCTCGGTGGCGTAGTGGTCAAGACGCTCGCCTGGTAAACAGGAGAGCGTGGGTTCGATCCCAAAGAACAGGATTATTATTTTTAATTAGATTCATATTAGACACCCAAAGTAGTTTTCCAGCCTTACGTGTGTTTTTCAGGTAGTTAAGTGGTTAATTTTCCGGGAAGGACGTGAGGTAAAAAGGCAAATAAGTTCTCATTCTGATCCTTGAATAAAGCGCAAGTTTTCCTGCGCTAAAATTTTCTTGGACAAAAACCGCGTGTTTCGTAACGTGAAAATCAAACATAACAACGTAAATCTTTTCCGAACTTAAAAAAAAAAAAACCATATCGCAACTGAACTTTGGAAATCGGATCGCGGATGTATTATTTTGTGCTCTGGCTCGTGAATTTAACAAAAACTGTTTATCGATTAAAATGAAAAAATGACCTAAAATCTGAGAAAGGTCTGACTTGGTAGACTTCTGAAGGTTGGTGGTTTTAAGTCCAAGTCAAGTCATATAATTTGGTGAATCAATCGAAGAACGAGACGTGTGACATAAAATATAGGTACCTATTATGTATACGTACATATTCAATAAATGTACATGGATTTCCTTCAGTACCTACTTGAATGGTTTTATATGTGCTCTGGCTCGTGAATTTAACAAAAACTGTTTATCGATTAAAATGAAAAAATGACCTAAAATCTGAGAAAGGTCTGATTTTTTTTTTATAGTGGTTTTTTGGGCATTTCCCGGAAACGAAGACGAAGTTAGGAAAATGACCCAAAGAACCTTGTTGGAAATGATGAGATCTACCTACCCTGAGCCGTTCAGTGTTTTTCTGGCGCACCCTGTATAAAATAAGGTGGGCATGATACCAGTCAGCCGTTACGAGAACGAATTTATCCGTTTAGGATAAAGTTCACCTTGGGCGGAAATCAAACCCGCGACCTAGAGCTTACTAAGCTGTTCTTTTTTTCATCTCAGTTGAAGGCACATAGTTGGTTAATCTTTAGAATTGGACAAATAAAATTACACTCCTCACACCCTTGGTTGTAAGATGTTTTTATATCATCTATGAAAAATTTGATCAATGCTGGACTCATTACTCATGGGTATCAAGTTGTTCTGTTTGGAGTCTTTTCCTCAAAGGTACTGTTTTTAGAGGCCTTTTGTATTTCCCAGTTTTGAAAATAATAAACAATAAAATAAATACATAAATGTACATAAATAAACAATAAAACAAGAGGGCACATGATTATGTTTAGATATGTTTTATTTATTAGTATGTACAAGAATGAACACATATGTATAATAGGACACAAGATCCACAAAATAGGATACAATATTAAAGAAATGAAAAGACATTAAATTATAAACTAAAAATAATTATAAAAAGTAAAAAAGCAGTAGTGACTATATTCCAGGGTCTTTAGAAATAAATAGGGACAGACTGTTTGATCTGATGAGCCTAATGTTCAACACAAGCAAGAAGTCTCATCTTTCAATAAAACTAGGTATGTATGTATTTAGTATGAAAAAAAGCAAACATGCATATTTCAAAGAAGAAAATCCATTTATTTTCTAAAGTCAAAGCTATGTCAAAACTCAAGTTGAACAAAGTGTGTTCTAATTTTTAACTTGACATTTCCTTTGGGTTTTAGACTGTTAGTTTGTATCAAAATAACTCTCAACAGTTTGTTCTCTAATTTAAAACAAAATTTGACAGGTATGTTACTTAGGAGTTGTAGGAGCAGGTTGGAAGATGCATTTAATGCTCCATCCATTGCATCCTATCCCATATTCAGGTGATTTAGGTTTGATGACATTGGTGTGTTGGTTGGGTATATTAGTATTATTAATTAATTATACCCTAATGCCCTAATTAATTATTACAAAAGTCAAGATCAAGAAACTGCGAAGAAAAAGTAATGTAGTTAAGTTCAAATAAAAGCTTAAAATATTATTTCGTTGGATACCAAGTGAGACGGATGTCGTAGTAAATGGTAAATTCGATCATAAACTTGCCAAATAATCCATTTCCGCTTTCCTAGGTAAATAATCCCTTGCGGAAAGAAACCCCATTTATGAATAAATCTATCTTCAACACGACTCTTGGTTGGTTTAGATGATGCTAGTAAGCATTCCAGCTACTGATCTTGGGTGACAACTGGCATCCAGTAACATTACTTGCTAATTATTCAGAAGTCATGGCTACAAAAAAGAAAGCTCCTTTTTTGTGTTAAACCCAACCCTATAATAACACTGGTCAGTGTTTGTTTGTGACAGCTACTTTTTGTAGCAATTTTCCTTTGACATGACTTCTGAACAAGTACCCATTACTTTTCCTTTGTACAAGATGACCTTGTGTAAGGACAGCCACTCATTCTGAGACCATCTTATTGTGTGTGGTGGAAAAAGGAGGAGAACCAGGTCTGTCTGAGTGTCAGATGGTCTTACAGACTTAGGTCTATCAGACAGTATCATGCTTTTTACAGCACATATGTTAAGATGGTCTCACCTCACAGACCTAGGTCTGAGTGTGAGAGAAGGGCATAATCCAAACATCATCATGAAAAAGAAAATAATGTCTCTCTCAAGCAGTATGTACCATGCAACTGCATGATTTTCCACACTTCCTCTTCTATATGCTATGCTGTCATGTTGATATCACCCTCTATGTGTAAAGGGCCAGGCAATAATATTAATCATTATGTTAAATGTCTGAAGGGTTATAAACTTTATTTTCAGGTATGGATAGTAAGATGCATTTAATGCTCCATCCATTGCATCCTATCCCATATTCAGGTGATTTAGGTTTGATGACATTGGTGTGTTGGTTGGTTTTTTTAAGTGGATGTCCAGTTGGTTCTTGAATTGGTTGATATACTCGTAAGTAGCTTTAATGACTTCATGGGTTAGGTTGTTCTAATCCATGAAGACTCTATTTGACAGGAAACTGGTCCTTTACTTCTTTTTGGTTCTTTCTTTGTTGAGCTTCATGGAATGCCCTCTTATGTTCATAGGGTTTAGGTTGAAGTTCAGGTCATTATTTGGCAAGCATTTGTGGTTTGTAACTATTTTGTATGTTTCTATCAAATCTTCTCTTCTCACATTTAGCTTTTTTACCATCATTATTATACTGTGCTAAGCCACATAAAAATCTTTTGTAAGGAATTCTTTTTCTGACAAAATGTAACACATAGTCCCAAAAAACTTTTCCACAGTACCTGCCCATCAATTTTACAATTGTTTTTTTAGAGTTGTTTTTATTTAGGTACATTTAAATGATTTTTTAATTGCAAGTATTGGCTGGTATTGTTTGATTAGCTGATTCTATTTCAGCCTCCAATTGAGAAGAGCTTGTAGATTCATTCTGGGATGTTTGAATGGTTCTTGATTCTGGACAAATATTGTAGTTATTTGGAGGTGGTGTTCCTTCTCTTTGGAAAACATGTACCCTTTCTTGAACAGATTCCATTTGCACAAGCTGTCTTTCTAATATTTTTTTACTCAATCTTTTACGAGCAAGTGTTATTTGCCTCATCAATGTATGATGACATTGTAGGCGATATATACATTGTCGGCAAATAGTTTTTGGCAATGGATCTCCTGGATCAATCTGTGAACAAAAGTATAGAAGAAGAAATAATATGAACCAAACATAAAGGCAAACAGCGGAGTTTATTCTTAAATAATATGTTACTCAGTAGACTTATAATTTACCATGTCTATTGTGATCAATATATCTTATGTAGGTACTTAGGTATTTGCATTTTTATTTCTTTATTCAACCCAAAACAAGCACAATATAGGTACCTACTTGGAGCCAATACCTAGGAACAAATTGACTAAAATTCATGTTTTGATTTCACTTGTATTATTTTTGACTAATCTAATAAAAAAAAGAATGTGTGTGTGTTGGTTTGAACTTTATTTATGCCTGGCCAAACCACTCATCCGATTGCTATGAAACTTTGTCAACTTATTGCTTGCACACCCGTGAAGGTTATAGGCTATTTTCTGGTTTGTTTTTGTTAAGCTACTCCGAGCAAGACCACTATATGGATGAGTGACATGAATGGCCATGCCTTAGGGATTTACTAGCAGAAATCCGGAGCAAAGTGACAGATTTCGGCTAGTCTAATATATAAAAATGAATGTTTGTGAATGGCCATGCCTTAGGGATTTACTAGCAGAAATCCGGAGCAAAGTGACAGATTTCGGCTAGTCTAATATATAAAAATGAATGTTTGTTTGTTCAAACTTTATGCCCGGCCAAACCACTCATCTGATTGCTGTGAAACTTAGTGAACCTATTGCTTGCACTCCCACGAAGGTTATAGGCTATTTTCCAGTTCATTTTTTTTAAGCTACACCAAGCAAGACCACTAAATAAAAATTTTTTAAAAAAAAAAAAAAAAAAAAAAAAAAAACATGGGATTCATATGTTTTTTAAAAAGAAGTTTTATTGGGTTACAATAATTTTATTTTAAACATACAAGTAGTAGGTAGGTACATAAAAATTTACAATTGAACTTAATTAAAGAATCAAGCCAGTGTTACTAGCTTACTTCTGCCCAGATGCCTGGCAACGCTTTTCTCCAACAAAGGTACTTAAAATTAGGTACAAAAGAGCTGTTGACACTGATTTGAGAGCATCTGACAAGTTCTTATAAGTCAATCTAGTTCTCTGCTCGGTTTTGGTCAGTTTTAATTTGGAAAATAGCTGTTCACAAATATAATAAAATTAGGTACAAAAGAGCTGTTGACACTGATTTGAGAGCATCTGACAAGTTCTTATAAGTCAATCTAGTTCTCTGCTCGGTTTTGATCAGTTTTAATTTGGAAAATAGCTGTTCACAAATATAGTAATATTTTTTTACTCAATCTTTTACGAGCAAGTGTTATTTGCCTCATCAATGTATGATGACATTGTAGGCGATATATACATTGTCGGCAAATAGTTTTTGGCAATGGATCTCCTGGATCAATCTGTGAACAAAAGTATAGAAGAAGAAATAATATGAACCAAACATAAAGGCAAACAGCAGAGTTTATTCTTAAATAATATGTTACTCAGTAGACTTATAATTTACCATGTCTATTGTGATCAATATATCTTATGTAGGTACTTAGGTATTTGCATTTTTATTTCTTTATTCAACCCAAAACAAGCACAATATAGGTACCTACTTGGAGCCAATACCTAGGAACAAATTGACTAAAATTCATGTTTTGATTTCACTTGTATTATTTTTGACTAATCTAATAAAAAAAAGAATGTGTGTGTGTTGGTTTGAACTTTATTTATGCCTGGCCAAACCACTCATCCGATTGCTATGAAACTTTGTCAACTTATTGCTTGCACACCCGTGAAGGTTATAGGCTATTTTCTGGTTTGTTTTTGTTAAGCTACTCCGAGCAAGACCACTATATGGATGAGTGACATGAATGGCCATGCCTTAGGGATTTACTAGCAGAAATCCGGAGCAAAGTGACAGATTTCGGCTAGTCTAATATATAAAAATGAATGTTTGTGTGTTTGTTTGTTCAAACTTTATGCCCGGCCAAACCACTCATCTGATTGCTGTGAAACTTAGTGAACCTATTGCTTGCACTCCCACGAAGGTTATAGGCTATTTTCCAGTTCATTTTTTTTAAGCTACACCAAGCAAGACCACCTAAGCTACACCAAGCAAGGGACAAAAAAGGATAAGTGACATGAACAGCCATGCCTTAAGGATTTACCTACTAGCAGAAATCCAGAGTGAAGCAATGAATTTTGACTAGGAGGGTGAGGAGATCCTAGTGCATAGATTTGATCACGTGTAAACCACGCAGATTTCTTATTATTAAAGAAATACGAGTAGGGTGTCCATGATTACAACAGGTGTCGGCGATTGGGGGTTTTACCCTACTTAATAATAATAAATATAATAATATAGGTAGATGAGCTTACTTTGACAGGCAGGTATTCCTTGATTTTTGACACAAGTTTGAGCCGTCTCCCTTCCTCTCCATACATATGGATCACACATCGATTCATTTTTGAACAAAGTCGACAAATAAACCCTGTCATGATGGCTCCATCTAAACTGCCCATGGTTTTTTTTTTTTTATTTTAATAAATTACTTTGCAAGTGGGGGATAGACACTAATTAATCTTCGCAGATGGGAGTTTTCTGGATCTTTTTCACTCTTTTGACCATGGCTGTGAGTTACAGTTCTAAAATATGAGAGACAAACAAGATCATTCACCTGTCAAACTTAGAGTTATAAAAAATAATTAATAATAGAGATTATATAGAGAAAATACCAATTGAAAATTGCATTCAATTTGAATAAAATATGATTAATCCAATAGGTAGATAGTTAGATAGGTACAACAGAACAAAATGGAAAAAGTAAAAAACTGAATACAAGAACCAAGAACAAGAGTGAAGAGTGATTAATAATAGAGATTATATAGAGAAAATACCAATTGAAAATTGCATTCAATTTGAATAAAATATGATTAATCCAATAGGTAGATAGTAGATAGTTAGATAGGTACAACAGAACAAAATGGAAAAAGTAAAAAACTGAATACAAGAACCAAGAACAAGAGTGAAGAGTGATTAATGATAGTGATAGAACCATGAACCAATGAAATGAAAAACAAATCCTAAGCAGCGTATTAAAACTCGCTAATCAAAAATTGAATCCGGATTTGGACGGATTTTCTACGTTAGAAAAATACGCTTCAAAAGATTCGGATTTCGGGTCCTTTTCGATCACTTTAAATAAAAATCGACTCATTTTGAAATCCACATGTTGAGTCGTATTTTATTATGAGAAACAAAACTGGATCAAACATGGCTGAACCAATGAGATTGTGAGATTTCGGATTTCGCTGTGTTTACGTCCAAAGCGGAATCTCATTGGTTCACAATTCACATAATAAAATACAACTTTGTTGTCATGTACGGAGGGAAATTCAAATTATTATTAGTTTATTAGTATATTAGTATTATAATCACAATTCACATAATAAAATACAACTTTGTTGTCATGTACGGAGGGAAATTCAAATTATTATTAGTTTATTAGTATATTAGTATTATTAATTAATTATACCCTAATGCCCTAATTAATTATTACAAAAGTCAAGATCAAGAAACTGCGAAGAAAAAGTAATGTAGTTAAGTTCAAATAAAAGCTTAAAATATTATTTCGTTGGATACCAAGTGAGACGGATGTCGTAGTAAATGGTAAATTCGATCATAAACTTGCCAAATAATCCATTTCCGCTTTCCTAGGTAAATAATCCCTTGCGGAAAGAAACCCCATTTATGAATAAATCTATCTTCAACACGACTCTTGGTTGGTTTAGATGATGCTAGTAAGCATTCCAGCTACTGATCTTGGGTGACAACTGGCATCCAGTAACATTACTTGCTAATTATTCAGAAGTCATGGCTACAAAAAAGAAAGCTCCTTTTTTGTGTTAAACCCAACCCTATAATAACACTGGTCAGTGTTTGTTTGTGACAGCTACTTTTTGTAGCAATTTTCCTTTGACATGACTTCTGAACAAGTACCCATTACTTTTCCTTTGTACAAGATGACCTTGTGTAAGGACAGCCACTCATTCTGAGACCATCTTATTGTGTGTGGTGGAAAAAGGAGGAGAACCAGGTCTGTCTGAGTGTCAGATGGTCTTACAGACTTAGGTCTATCAGACAGTATCATGCTTTTTACACCACATATGTTAAGATGGTCTCACCTCACAGACCTAGGTCTGAGTGTGAGAGAAGGGCATAATCCAAACATCATCATGAAAAAGAAAATAATGTCTCTCTCAAGCAGTATGTACCATGCAACTGCAAGATTTTCCACACTTCCTCTTCTATATGCTATGCTGTCATGTTGATATCACCCTCTATGTGTAAAAGGCCAGGCAATAATATTAATCATTATGTTAAATGTCTGAAGGGTTATAAACTTTATTTTCAGGTATGGATAGCTTAAGAGAACTCAAGTCTCAACTCAATATTTTATCTCGCTCAGATGGGTCAGTCATTTTCTCTCAAGGACAAACAGTTGTCGTAGCAAGTATGTATGGACCGGTGGAAGCTAAAATTCAGAAGACCATCATTGACAAAGCCAGTGTTGAAGTAATTTTCAGACCAAAAAGTGGATTGTCTTTTGTACAAGATAGACTGAAGGAGAGTGTGATCAAGTCAACATGTGAGTCAGCTTTGCTCACCATGCTGCATCCTCGTACATCTGTTATACTTACCATTCAAGAACTACAAGACCAAGGCAGTGTAAGTAAAGGAGTTCCTACAGAATTATTTGACAAACTGGGCAATTGGGTAAAGAAAATAAAGTAAAAAATCATCAGTAGGAAAGTACTAAAAAAAAAAAAAAAAATGTAAATTAGATGAACAATTAAAAAGTTGTCTAAAAAAAAAAAAAAAAAAAAAAATGTAAATTAGATGAACAATTAAAAAGTTGTCTCAGATAATTTTAAACTGAGATAGGGTACTTATACATTCTTTCCATTTCATTTCAGCTTTTGTCCTGTTGTATCAATGCTGCTTGTCTTGCTCTCATTAACTCTGGTATTTCAATGAGATATATTCTTGCAGCAGTATCCTGTATAATTAATGATAAAAATGAAGTAATTTTAGATGCTAATCAGATCCAATCCAATGTAAGTATAAACCTCCTTTAATGGACATTAATTTGTTTTAAATAATACATGTAGGTATGCCCAGAACATGTATTATTTAACAAATGAAACCTCCTTTAATGGGCACCTTCAAACACAGGCATGTCAAACTCAAAATGTATAGAGGGCCATTTTTGATATTTGTTGAACATTGGCGGGCAGCAGGTATTCACCCTCCTCCCCCCCCTTAGTAAAAAAAATGTTGTCTTCTTCTTCTTTGCCTTTTCCCATGTTCAGATGGGGTCAGTGTTTGTTTTTTTCCCTAAAAAAAAAAAAAAAAAAAAAAAAAAAAAAAAATGGTCCTAATTTGTATAAGGTGTAGGATAGAGTACAGATGTCTTCTTTACAACTTTTGTGGGTTACTATGTATTTTTATCATCCATCTTTTTACATTAATGGTAATGCCACCACACCACTGATTGCTACTTGTTAAAGTAGCTACCCTATTGTGCTCACGACGCTGAGTGCACCCCGAAGCTTAAGCACAGAGCCAAACAAACGGGACCTCCGGCGTGCAAGCCTTGTGTGATACCCACTTGTCCAAAGGGGCCATAAAAAAAGTAAAAATATTTGAAACCTATCTACCTAGTCCTTACAATGTCCGAAAAGTACCTATAGGCGAAGATTTTGCACAATGACTAGAACCAAATCAAATTATTAATAATTTCCTATCAAACAAAGCTACGTTTACTGGACACAGAGGAAACTGAGTCTCCTGTTCTTCTCCGAGAATAAGAGTTATGTAGAGTGCTTGGTTCTTCCTCATTGCTGGAAATGTCTTGTGAGATCCAATTTTGTCTCCTCCACAATTGTTCATTATCAAGAGGAGGGGGGATGTTAGGCACAGGGATGTTATCAAGAGTTGGGGGAGAGAATGTACCTCCTAGTGGTGGAAGGCGGTGATCATAGCTGTGTTCGTGATCTTCATCTGAATGATATCCATTTTCGTTAAAGTTATTGCCAGGTCCATACAATTGTCTCATTTCATCATCACTTAGGGGAGGTGGTGGAATTGCATAGCTTGGCATGAAAAATGCAGGTTGTGGAACAGGAGATGTATGGTCCAAGAACAACGAAGAGGTGGGGCTAAGCATTTTATCAGGGTCATCATATGTTTGTGTATGCATTTCTCGAAATGAAGTTTCACTTTTTATGCCCATAGAAACGAGTTTGGAACGCAATACTTTGTTATCTAAGTTGAGACTTTCGATTTTCCTTTCCGCTGCTCTCCAGTTCATCCAGATTTGTTCTCTTTCACTTTCTAACTTAGTTTTTGAGAGTTTTTCTTCATTCTTTTGGTCAGTCAACTCAACTTTCAGAGAGTCATACTTTTCTCTCAGTATGTTGTTTTCTTCATTCAAAACACAATTTTCTTTTCTTAAATTCATGAGAGCTTTGGCTAGACTATCATCATCACCTAGTTTTTCATTAATTAGGTCGTCCTTGTCAGCAATTTCTTTTTTCAATTTATCTTCGAGTTGTTGGAAGTAGTCTGTTATGTATTTTAGCTTGTTACTCAAATCAACCTTTTCTTTAACAAGCATATCATAAGACTCCCTTAGATCATTTACTTCTTTCTGTGTCATTCTTTGATGGTCTTCCAAAAGTTTGTGAGCTTCTCTTTCTCCTTCTAGTTGATGATTCAGATTTTGGTTTTCTTTTTCAAGGTCAGATAGTTGTACTTGCAGTTTTACAGCTTGAAGTAACTTATCACCAGTGTCACTGTCAACTGACATGGTTTGCACAATTTCCCTCAGTTCTTTATTTTCTAATTCTATGTTGTTGAGGAGCATTCGGTAGTCATTGACAACTTTATTATGCTCATCAGATTGTACTTTCAGCAAGGATTCTATATTTTGTTTTTCTTTCCTTAAAACTTCTGCTCTTTCCTCCATTCCTGCAGCCAACTTATCCAACTTACTCTTTTGAACTTTTACTTCATCCATTAGTATCTCATAATTTTTCTTTATATTTTTCTTATTAGACATTTCTTCTAATGATTCATACTTTGATTTGTAGTCATTCAAGTTCTCCTTTACCAGTTTCTGATACATTAGTTGTGTTATCCTTTTCTCCTTTACCAGTTTCTGATACATTAGTTGTGTTATCCTTTTCTTCTGTACCAGATTCTAATACATTAGTTGTGTTATCTTTTTCTTCTGTACCAGATTCTAATACATTAGTTGTTTTATCTTTTTCTTCTGTACCAGATTCTAATACATTAGTTGTGTTATCTTTTTCTTCTGTACCAGATTCTAATACATTAGTTGTGTTATCTTTTCCTTCAGCATCAAGATCCATGGGGTTCACAGAATGTGTTGTTAAGTGTGGTTCATTTTTCCATTTTTCTTGTTGTACAGAGTTTTCAATTACGTTAGTCCTGGGAGGTCCAGCTTGTTTTTCACCACCTGTGTTTGGAGGACCATCTTCTTTGCCTCCCATTGTACTACTTGGAATACTATTGTCAATGATCGTTTCTGTATCATAAACTTCATCCTCAACATTAATCTCTGCATCATCTTCTTCTGGCTCTTCTCCCCCCTCTTCTACACCTGGTCCACTATTGTCTGAAGATGCTTGAACATTTTCAGAAAGCTTTGTTGAAAGTACAGAGCTTGGTGATTCACTCATTTGTATTGGGCTTGTTGATACCTCCAGGTGGCTGTTAGAAGGCGTTGGGTTAATGGAATCTATGTTTGTAACTGATGACATGGGATTTTGTACTGCAGATTTCTTTGTTGGAAATATTTTATATTTGTTCCAGAATTTGCGCCGTATTATATAGTATTTTTTATCTTCTGTCATTACCAAGTCAAATTCATCTTTTTGCTCAATCACATAAACCTTAGTTTTGACTTTCAAACCAACCTGCTGTGCTGTTCCTACCACAGCTTCACCAATCACTTTTGTGCAGTCTGGAAAACAGGCAAATTCTTTCCTAGGATCTTCATCACCACTGCAAGCACTTATATGAAATAGGATAAAAACCAGTATGCTTCCAAGTATGGCTTTGCAGAACATAATGTAACTGTTGAAAAAAGAGGACTGAAACTAGTCATTCAAGTTTTTTGTGAGGGCTATTTCTTTTTCCTCAAGTTCATTGATTTTACTACTGAGGACATTCAATTTACTTTTCTGAGTTTCATTTTCTTCCTTCAACTTATCAAAGTAAACTGATGTTTCATTTTTATCTTCAAGAAACATATGAAAAAACTCTTCAATTCTTGGAATTTTTTCATCAAAAATATCAAAATTTAACTCAAAGGCCCTCTTTCAGAAATCAGATAACCATTGATAATACACAAGTGGCCTGTGGCAGCAAGTGTGGACGTTCAAAGCGAAATCTCTTTGGTTCAGCCATCAATATATGAAGATATAGATATTTGATAGTATTAGGTATAATTAAGGTTGGAACTTTAACTAGCTTTTGAGTATTAACAGAAAAAAAATGTATTTTAAAGTTGAAATAATGGCAGTCTAAATAATCGAGGTTCTACTGTATTAAAAAATGAAAACCAATGATAATCTTCTTCTTTTTCTTCGCCTTTTCCCGTGTAAAGACGGGGTCGGCGTTTTTCGTCAGCCCTAAATCAGCCCTAAGGTGATCGCTTTTGGGCTGGCATTTGGTTTTGGCTCCAAAATTTTACGAGTGGATGCCTTTCGCACTCAACCTTTGCTATTTTTTCTTTAGCAAGGGAAATTCAGGCTGGTATACTCACTGTTCATAGTCCCCCAGCCAGACTAAGCTGGTCTACTCCCTGTTTAACGTCCCTCAGCCAGACTAAAAGATAATAATAATAATGTATAGTTGAGGAAAACAATATTTTTTCCGCATCCCAAACTTCAATGAATAAAAACAATACAAAATATTTATATATGTGACTTTTGGCACAAGATCTCTGGAATGGCAATATGAAAACCCCATTATGTTAATGTTCTCATATCGAGCATCGTTGATTAAACAAAATTTATTGATGTGAGAGTTCATTGGAAAAACAATGGAAAAATGCACACTGCAAAACATACACATATTTTATGGGTTTGCGAGGAATAAAAATGCATTAAATAATCATATTTGTAATTTTCTATTGGATTTTCAAACAAAATAAGAAAGTAGGATAAAGCATATCCACTAAAATGAGGTTATTAAGAGGAGGAGTGTGTATTGCAAGCCGAATGAGAGAAAAACACTTCTGCTGAAAACCAAAGTAGGTATCTACATAGATCATTATCTACTTATAAAGCGATGCAAATCCTGTACTAGTCCATCCCACCGAAAAAGGCAATGTATAGCAAAATAAATAACCATTGTTGTGGCTGAAACCAATTGAAGTGGCTGAACACCTGGGCCTACCAGTAACAGATGGGGATGGAAGAACCTGATGGAACTTTGGCTACTACAACAACAACAACAACAACAACAACAACAACAACAACAACAACAAATACCTAACCATTAACCTCAGTGGTAGTTGAAACGTTGAAACTATCACACCTGAGACTACAATTGACCAATCAAATGCCTTGAGACTATGCTTAGCACGAACTTAAGAGCCAGCATTTTGTTCATAAATATGGGTGTACGACTGGGTTTGGATCGGAGGGAGAAATGATGGTGCTGTTAAGTCAAAACCGTACCAGACAAAATAAACATTTTTTTTTTTTCAAGAGGTTTGATAAAGGGAACTGTATCTGCTAAGGTCTCAACGTCCCGAAATCAGACTACACTGCACACACAACAAAAAGATTTGGGAACTTTTCTACTACGGATTACGAATATAGTCAAGGCTTCGGAAAAAAAGTTACACAACTTGAATTGAACAAGGGATTATATTGATTATTTCGATAGGTATCTATACGATTATGCTAATGATATTGAAAAGAACACGATATTACCTTGTAAAACATGAACATGAACAACGTGTAAAACACGCGTAATGTGACACCCATTGGAAACATTAAGATATCACATTCTCTACCCAAAATATAGAACCCAATACTTGAGTTCGTAGAGGTGTACCTACCTATAACTATACAGGGTGTCCACCAAGAAAATGTGAACTTATACAGGATGGAGTCAAACTCAAACTGAAGTGTATGGATTTTGAATTAGTTAAGGGATCGCAAGAAAATTGAAACGGAGGATGAAAGTTGAAGACAAAGGCGAAGAATGAGAAAAAGAAGAGAAATAGGTTTTGTAGAAACAGAAGATTAAAGAGGAGGAGAAGAGGAAGAACGGGAAAAAGAAGACGAAGAAAAAAAGGAGATTGCAAAAGAGGAGAAGAGGAGGAGGAAGAAGAAGGAGGCGGAGGAGGAGGAGAAGGAGAAGAAGAAGAAGAAGAAGAAGAAGAAGGAGGCGGAGGAGGAGGAGAAGGAGAAGGAGAAGAAGAAGGAGGAGGAGGAGAAGGAGAAGAAGAATAAGAAGAAAGGGAGGAGGAGGAGGAGGAGGCGAGGAAGATTTATTCACAATTTCTTTCCTCTTTCTATTTCTAGACCCACCTAGGCATAGGCACTCAGGCACTCATTATTTATTTATGTATCTATGTTCCTATTTTAGATAAGTTTTGTGGTAAACTAGGTAGAATTTGTAAAACAAAACTGATAGACTACCGTCCTTCTTCTTTTCCTCCTCCTCTTTCTTCTTCTTCTTCTTCTGCTTTTTTTACTGACGCTGACGACACAAATCCACTTAGAACTGTTTTAATTAAATTATGTTAATTGAATATAAGTACAACCTAGATTTATAGTTCATTCGAAATCGAAAGTCGACTCGACACCATTACAGAAAAAATAGCAAATAGCACAGAATATTTATAAATTTCATTAACTTGCTGCCTAGTCTAACTAGTGCCTACCCTACTACAAAACCATTACAAAACAAACAGATAACAGTAAACAGATGTTTTCTCCATTAACTGTGGCCTGATTGGCTAGTGATACGTGTTGTAATCTGGGGCTCTTGTATAATAGCCGTATTTTATTATGTGACTTTTCAGATTCAACCAAGAATATTTTCAACTTCAACACCCTGACTGCCAAAGCATATTCCATTGTGATTATGATTACACTAATTACTCACAGAAACCCATGTAACTTCCATACTCATGTCGAATTATACTCATATTTCAAAAAGAAGACCTAGAACTGTTTTTGACATGAATTGATAACATTAGGCTACAAGGCCAGAACTGACAACAGCCACTTGCTCTCAATCCTCTGACAACACGCTGTATGGGGATAAGTTTTTATTGAATGTAATGAGAGACTACTAGTAGGTATTTCAAGGGTCTCATATATGTGTGGGTGCATGGATTGGATTGGCATAAGCAAACATTTCATTTGTTTAAGTACCTACCTAACTACTGATTTACTGACCATTAGGAACTTTCATGCCTACAATACATGGGATTTTATATATATTTTATTAATGTTGGTTTACTCACTACCTACTACGTTTGTATAATTATGTCAAAATAGGTCTGTAGATGAATGTTTTAATCAATCTCTTATCAGATAAATTCAAAACATGAGAAAATACAATGGTGTTGGGACTTTTTTAGGGCAATACTTACAAGATTAAATAAACAGTGGAATGGACATCCTGCCTTTGGTTTGAAAACAAAATGATTGCCGTAAAGTCAATGCGAGAACACAGAACACCATTGGATAATAAAAAAAAAATGATTTTCCAATTTCCAGAACCAGAAATGCAGAAATATAAAAAATAAAAAGAGATATTTTAGAGATACTCGGTTACTCGTCGGGTCGCGGTCGGTTGTACATGTAGTCATGTAGTGATTATGATTACACTAATTACTCACAGAAACCCATGTTACCCGTGTATTAAAACATCTCCCTTGACATGAAAGAAAAACTCTTCAATTCTTGGAATTTTTTCATCAAAAATATTATATCGATATATATCGATATATTTTTTTGGCGATATATCGTCGATATATCGACAACTATCCGGCGATATATCGGTCACCCGTCCCAGAGAGAAATGCTGGAACAGCCGCCTTCCTGCTCACCAGCAGGCTGCCAAGATGACAAAGGGTACCACTTGTGGAGGAGCAATATATGAAGATATAGATATTTGATAGTATTAGGTATAATTAAGGTTGGAACTTTAACTAACTCAAAGGCCCTCTTTCAGAAATCAAATAACCATTGATAATACACAAGTGGCCTGTGGCAGCAAGTGTGGACGTTTAAAGCGAAATCTCTTTGGTTCAGCCATGTTGAATTCAAAATTTGTCACATAATAAAATACGGCTTTTATTTCGGTCCGTCACAAATAAAAAAATACGCCTTTTAGGAAGTCCCTTTTGAAGTTTGAACTCATTTGTGAAGTTAGCTATGAATTCGGATTTTTTTTTTTTCTTGTAGTGGTAGTGGTAGGTGGCAAACTGTGGTGGGGATAAAAAAAGTGACCACAGTGGAATATTTTGGATTAGGAAAAATTTCCATTTCACATAAATAAAATACCCCTTTAGCTATGAATTCGGATTTTTTTTTTTTCTTGTAGTGGTAGTGGTAGGTGGCAGAATTTTCTCATTTGTGATAAGAATAGAAGTGGAAAGTCCAATCCAAAGTACTGTATAAGGGCTAAAAGGGAAAGATAACACCTAAAACTTACTACTTACCCGTTAAATCTAACCAGAGATAGTTCAGGAAAAGTACCAGGATTAAATACACCAAAAATACCTAGTGAGATAGGTACATATTTATATGTAAGAGATCTTGAGGTCTACTTCTGAAACAAAATCAATGTCCGCACTCTACTCTTTAACTAATGTACTTAAAATAGTTTGATTTTCGAGAAAAATAGGGATTTTAACTAGAATAATATTACAAGAATCACAGTTACCTACTCTTAAGATTAATTTATTGACCAATTTTTCTGTTTCTTGTTCTGCAGTCTGCAATTGCAACCTCCACATTTTCTAATACTTCATCTATACTATAACAACACCCATTTACTGTGAGTTAAAGACATCATGGGTTTGTGTAAATGCCCCAAGAGAAAAGTTACAAATCAGTTCTGCTATGAACACAGAGTTAATGTATGTGAATATTGTATGGTCACTAATCATCCCAAGGTATGTTGAAACCAAAGTTCTTGAGTAAGTACAGCCTAGCAGTAAAGAGATAAATGAATGGGTAAAAGGCAGAGTGGACTATGTCCAAAAATCAACTTTCTGAGTTATCTAGATTGTTGGAAAGAGAGCGAAAAGATCTACTTTTTATATTGGTCACAAACTTCACTTTAGTATTAGAGTAATGTTTTATGTAAACAATTTTGTTGTCAGTAATTCTGCACCATTACCAAAATGGGTAAGAGATTCAACTGTCACATTAATTTCACCCCTATCTATAGGTAGGTACCTACTTGCAGTAATAATTCTTGAGAAATAATTTCAGGGTTGCTATGTGTGCAATAAATCATGTTCTCTTTAAGGATAAACTCACTTATTCCAACCTACACCTATTTTGTGTGTACCTACTTCATCAATATTGAGATTGCACAGTGAGGTGAATATTGGTCAATCTGTACCTATCATTCAAATGCACTTGCAGTAATAATTCTTGAGAAATAATTTCAGGGTTGCTATGTGTGCAATAAATCATGTTCTCTTTAAGGATAAACTCACTTATTCTAACCTACACCTATTTTGTGTGTACCTACTTCATCAATATTGAGATTGCACAGTGAGGTGAATATTGTGTGAGTTTAGGTCAATCTGTACCTATCATTCAAATGCAGTCTACCCCTAGATTAGTGACGCTGAACTATAAGTATTAGTCAGGATTTTGTCAAAAAGGGGGGGGGACTGAGAGTCCAAACAGTAATGTGCTAGGGGGTGGATGATCCAAATTTTTGGAGTCTAGCTTACATTAAAGGAGAAAAATGAAGCTCAAGGAAGGGCCCCTTGGACCCCCTCAAAATATGGGCCTGGTATCATGTAAATATGATTGAAATGTCTTTATCTTATAACTTGTAATGTCTTGAAAATAATGAAAAAATAATAATAATAATAATAACTTGAAAATTGTCTTGTAGAAAATTGACTCAGGGGTAAATTATTATTTTTTGTTTCAGTGTATAGTACAGTCCTATTTACAATGGCTTGAAGACAGTGACTATAATCCTACGTGTGAGCTATGCAGAAAGGATCTGGCTGCAGAGAACTGTATCAGACTGACATGCTACCGTAAGTGTAATCTAACCGTTCATGAGTGCATTCTTGACAGCAACTGTAAAATCTTGAAATTCCTATTTCTTAAAATTTTGAGATCACAGCAGCTAGGTTCTTTGTCTGGCTGGGGGACGTTAAACAGGGAGTAGACCAGCTTAGTCTGGCTGGGGGACTATAAACAGTGAGTATACCAGCCGGAATTTCCTTTGCTAAAGAAATAGCAAAGGTTGAGTGCAAAGGGCATCCCACATGTAAAATTCTATAGCCAAAACCAAATGTCAGCCCAAAAGCAATCACCTTAGGATTGATTGAGGGCTGACAAAAAACACTGACCCTGTCTGTACATAGGAAAAGGCAAAGAAAAAGAAGAAGACAGCAGCTAGGTACTCATTATAAGAGGCCTAAAATTGATTCTTCTGTAATTTGCCAAAACTTTTGCAGAGGGTTTTTATCACCTTTCTCCACAAGAACATGGGTATCACCTTCAGTGGAAACCTTGTACTTACTTATGCCCAAAATTTCAAATTTTCAGGAGAAAACCAGTGTCAGTGATACAGACATATCCTAAGTCGTTCTGTTTGGTGGAACAGGTCGACTATTCACAAAACCTCTCCACCAAGTTCTATCATTAAATTTTTGTTGGTTTTCAATGAGACTGGGATTTTGATTTCTTGTGATGATATCTTTGTTGATCTGATCATTCCATCTCAGTCGTGGTCTACCTTGCTTTCTGGTTCCTTCTATATTCATTTGGTAGTATTTTTTAGGCAATCTATTCTCATTCATTCTTCTTACATGTCCATACCATTTCAGTCTTGTTCTCTCCACTCGTTCTTGCAGTCTCTCAACGTCAATCCTCTTTCGAACATCCACATTTCTTACTCGATCTCTTCTCGTCTTCCCAATCATACTTCTGAGAAATCTCATCTCTGCAGCTTGCAGTCGACTTTCTTCTCTGGCTTTCATCACCCAGTGATACAGGGTCCGGCAGAAAGAACGGACGGTTTTCAAAATCATGCCAGTCGACTTTCTTCTCTGGCTTTCATCACCCAGTGATACAGGGTCCGGCAGAAAGAACGGACGGTTTTCAAAATCATGCTACAGAGTACAGAGTCAATTTTTAAGCTAGAGTAGTGATTTTTCTTCTAAAATGTACAAAACATTACAAGTTTTCAGAATATCTGGTCATTTTTCGATATTGAATTTTTTTTGTGGAGCACAACGTTCGCCAAAAAATCTCCATGACGCTCTTCGAAATTTTTCAAAGCATAGTTCGCAATTTTCTTCCAATGGCACTTTTCGAATTAGCTAGGGTACTTTGCTTATCAATGTAGACTCTGTCCTTATTAAGATTTGTCACTGGGATTGAGATCAGGAGGCCAAGTCGGGTAGTCCATATGATATCACTTTTCCTTAGAATAAACGCTTTTTTCGACCATAGAATCATTTCAAGTGTGATAGGAGCTTTATCTTGTTGAAAACACATGTATTTAACATTTATGATACCACGACAAAGTTATTGCACAAGAAAATTAAGTATCATGGTGGGCAGAGTGGACTATGTCCAAAAATCAACTTTCTGAGTTATCTAGATTGTTGGAAAGAGAGCGAAAAGATCTACTTTTTATATTGGTCCCACTTGTAAAATTCTATAGCCAAAACCAAATGTCAGCCCAAAAGCAATCACCTTAGGACTGATTGAGGGCTGACAAAAAACGCTGACCCTGTCTGTACATAGGAAAAGGCAAAGAAAAAGAAGAAGACAGCAGCTAGGTACTCATTATAATAATTAATTATGCAAGAGGCCTAAAATTGATTCTTCTGTAATTTGCCAAAACTTTTGCAGAGGGTTTTTATCACCTTTCTCCACAAGAACATGGGTGTAAAACATTGGTATCACCTTCAATGGAAACCTTGTACTTACTTATGTCCAAAATTTCAAATTTTATTGTGTTATCCTTTTCTCCTTTACCAGTTTCTGATACATTAGTTGTGTTATCCTTTTCTTCTGTACCAGATTCTAATACATTAGTTGTGTTATCTTTTTCTTCTGTACCAGATTCTAATACATTAGTTGTGTTATCTTTTTCTTCTGTACCAGATTCTAATACATTAGTTGTGTTATCTTTTTCTTCTGTACCAGATTCTAATACATTAGTTGTGTTATCTTTTTCTTCTGTACCAGATTCTAATACATTAGTTGTGTTATCTTTTTCTTCTGTACCAGATTCTAATACATTAGTTGTGTTATCTTTTTCTTCTGTACCAGATTCTAATACACTAGTTGTGTTATCTTTTCCTTCAGCATCAAGATCCATGGGGTTCACAGAATGTGTTGTTAAGTGTGGTTCATTTTTCCATTTTTCTTGTTGTACAGAGTTTTCAATTACGTTAGTCCTGGGAGGTCCAGCTTGTTTTTCACCACCTGTGTTTGGAGGACCATCTTCTTTGCCTCCCATTGTACTACTTGGAATACTATTGTCAATGATTGTTTCTGTATCATAAACTTCATCCTCAACATTAATCTCTGCATCATCTTCTTCTGGCTCTTCTCCCTCCTCTTCTACACCTGGTCCACTATTTTCTGAAGATGCTTGAACATTTTCAGAAAACTTTGTTGAAAGTACAGAGCTTGGTGATTCACTCATTTGTATTGGGCTTGTTGATACCTCCAGCTGGCTGTTAGAAGGAGTTGGGTTAATGGAATCTATGTTTGTAACTGATGACATGGGATTTTGTATTGCAGATTTTTTTGTTGTAGATATTTTATATTTGCTCAAGAATTTGCGCCGTATTTTATGGTATTTTTTATCTTCTGTCATTACCAAGTTAAATTCATCTTTTTGCTCAATCACATAAACCTTAGTTTTGACTTTCAAACCACCCTGCTGTGGTGTTCCTACCACAGCTTCACCAATCACTTTTGTGCAGTCTGGAGAACAGGCAAATTCTTTCCTAGGATCTTCATCACCACTGCAAGCACTTATATGAAATAGGATAAAAACCAGTATGCTTCCAAGTATGGCTTTGCAGAACATAATGTAACTGTTGAAAAAAGAGGACTGAAACTGACGCTGCGCTTTTTTCGACCATAGAATCATTTCAAGTGTGATAGGAGCTTTATCTTGTTGAAAACACATGTATTTAACATTTATGATACCACGAAAAAGTTATTGCACAAGAAAATTAAGTATCATGGTGAAAAAACGCTCTAATTTCAAGATAAGCGCAATTCCGTCATTTTCTCCGAAAAGGTTGCGCCTTATTACAGTCAATTTCGCCGTTCGCGACTCCAGCCGGTTCTATGACCCTCTCAAAGAGAAATAGTTGCTAGTGCCTTCCTTGGGGATTGTTTTAAGACCAATAACTCCAGTTTTGGTCATGGGAACACTGCCATGAGGTCGAAGTTTAAAATTAATACAAAATATCCTCCGAGTAAATGTCAAAAAACACAGTTTTTCTAAAAAGGCCTCTGCAACCAATAGACGATGCTCCGATTTCCGCGAACCCACTTTTTTAAAAAGTCAGACTCTGAGGAACACAACGATACCAATATCACCAGTTTCTGACAAGTTTTAACGAAGTTATAGACAAATGAAAACCGTTTCTTCTTTCTGCCGGACCCTGTATAAAGCAAGAACTTTAATTTTGAGATTCAAGACAACATCACTATTTTTTGTGTAGTTAATACCACTGTTGATGTTCCAAATTGTTTCAGATGTATATCACTGGTCCTGTTTGAATCACTATGCACGTCAGCTACCTTCAACAACAGCTCCTGCAGGTTACAAATGTCCTCAGTGTAAGACTGGTCTATTCCCCCCCAACAATCTGGTGTCCCCTGTAGCAGATGTGTTACGAGAGAAGCTTTCATCTGTTAACTGGGCTCGTGTAGGACTAGGTCTTCCTCTTCTTAATGATGAAGTGGAGCACAAGCCTAGCATGACTAGTGCAGCCAAGAGTTTTGTGCACACATATAATAAATCTGTTGAGCCAGCTGATGTTTACACAAGTGGGATGTCTGTGCAGAATACACGCCGTGTATATCAATCAGTGGACATTGAGGAGGTACCACCTTCCCACCATCACCATCATCATCCAGTAGCACCCGTGTCCAGAGATCATGATGAAAATAAATACAAGCGACGTTCCATCGTCGAGTGGATTTCCAGGTGGTGGATGTAAGTTATTCATGTATTATGATAATACTACAAGAAATAGCTAAACAGATCACTGGTGATTTTTTTTTTTTTTTTCCCCTCTCAAAAGGTTTCATAACTATAACTTCTGGGTCTTATTGTCATGAAAGCAAAGAGAGAAAGAAGACAGCACCTTAACGACAGGTGTGCTACTCTCCAAACTTAACAAGGTGGCTTATGGTGAGCAATGTGTTTGGCATTTGGATGGTTGGCATTTCGTTTCATAGAATTGGATTCTAAGGCGGCGACGCGCGGCTGTGCGCTACTAACAGTCGTTCGACTACGCTTGTGCGACATCTCTGAAACCTCCGTGTTCAAAACATTACTTCGTTTGAATTTATTGCAACGTGTATGGCAGGAACTGCCCAGTTTTTGGACTGAAAGAAAAAAGTGCGTTTTCTGACGTACACTTTGCAACTAATTCGTGTGAATTATCATAACATGAATAGAATTATCGTAACGTGTCCCTAAAGGCCTGTTCTCATTTGTCGTTCGGGAAAAAATCGTGTCGCTTGTAGTGGGAACACTCTTTAATCCGTTTTTTTTTTTTTTTTTTTTTTTTTTTTTTTCCCTTCCAATTTTTCCCTCTACAATTTAAGTGTTTCTATTTTTTTCCCCGTTTGTTCAAGTCTGTGTATCTATTTTGTGATAAGAACCCAATGTCTGTGTGTATATGCAAATAAATATATTATTATTTAACTAAAAAAAAGCATTCCTAATCTAAACTGTAATCAAATTACATTGGTCTTAATTAATTCCGCCGTTTACCTGTTTACACGTTTGTACTGTAGACTTATGTACAAGGTGTTACAATCAAATAGCCGCATTTGAAATGTAAATAGTTGTGATTGTCATAGAGAAGTATTATTAATATATGAGTATTTGACTGGGACACCCTATAATCTCGTACACGTTTGTATAGTCTTGGTGCGAATAGGACACGTTAGCTTGGAGAGTAGCGCGTCTGCCTGGTGGTCGCGGGTTCGATTCCCGCCCGGAGCGAACTTCATCCTAATCAGATAAAGTTCGTTCTTGGAACGGGTGCTTTCTTCCTATATCCTGTCTTTCTCTCGATTTCGGGACGATAATACCTCCGAATACAGGTACTGTTCATCTTTTTTTTTTTTTCTTCGCCTTTTCCCATGTTCAGATGGGGTCGGCGTTCGAGTCTCAATCAGCTTTAGAGTGGTCGCTTTGAAGCCAACTGGTTTTGGCTAAATGAAATTTTCCAAGTGGATGCCCTTTGCACTAAACCTTCGCTTTTGATATAGGCATAAGGAAATTTGGACTAGTCTACTCCCTGTTTATAGTCCCCTAGCTAGACGCTGATCTACTCTCTGTTAATAGTCCCTCAGGGAGACTCTCTCTATTAAAAAGAAGAAAAAAGGTAGGTCCATAGGTACACCCTAGTTCACAAAGGGTACAAGTAAAATTTTTTGCGAAATCGAGTTATGTGTTAAAATGGGTTAATGAAAGGTTTATAAACATACCTCGGTATGTCTAGGTATGTTTATCTTCGTAAAAATGATACCTAGGTATACCTAAGTATCATTTTTACGAAGTATCGTTTGTGCTTTCATTAACCCATTTTAACACATAACTCGATTTCGCAAAAAAAATGTCACTTGTACCCTTTGTGAACTAGGGTGTACGTATGAAAAACACTTACTGGACTTAGCTTGTGTGCCAGCGTGGCTCCCACGAGGCCTGCCCCCAATCCTGTAGCTCCCATACCCAACATGTTGCTTCCCCCGTGATGTGGGCTGTGATGCCCCACGCCATGATGGTTGTTATGTCCAAATGCCTGGAAATATAAGCACAACATGACAACTGTGGACTTAGGGTGCCCGCATTATATTGTAAAAGGTAATAGACCAACCTCAGTGATGCAGTGGTTAACGCGTTGGAGTTTGGATCTGGAGGTTGGTGGTTCGAGTCCAAGTCAAGTCATAAAATTAATCTAGATGTAACGATTGGGGAACGATATTTGTGACAAGCATTCGAGTATGCTTGACACAATTAAAAACACCTTTTAGGTATAGGGTAATTTAAAGTTTTAAAAAAATGTTATAAAAGGTAATGCAATACAAAGTGAAAACTAATAGGTAATGGATAACACCAAGACAATTTTACCTACGTATTAATATTTGTGATTTGTGGACTGTTGCATGTTATAGGTAGGTAGGTGGGCACCTAGCACCTACCAACAAAATATTATTGAATCCCTGAACCTCCATACAAAAGTCGACACCATTAATTTTGTTATTACTACATGTGCATATACATAGGTAGTTACGTACTTTAATTAATAAATTAATGATTGAGAAAACAATGCCTAAATCAAACTTGAAATTAAGTAGTATTAAATAAAACAAAGTACGGATGTATTAAATAAAAACTTGCAAGTATTAGTGTGTAAAATAGCTCTTATTGTGATGAGGTGATTCCACGAAATAAACTTCCCCCGCCGGGTTGACATAGGCAAGGTTGGTAAACTAACCTTGTTTTTAAGTTACCAGTCCCATGCCAAACTGTAGAAACAATATCCTGTCTCAACTAGTCTTGTCTCAACCCAACCCAGTACATAACCACAACCTTAGAAGAGGAGAAATCGTCTCATTTTTTGAAAGGGAACTACATTTAAAACAAACTAAATATATTATTTCCACACTATTGTCAAACGACATGCATTCCGACACTCAAATAAGCATCATTCAATAGGATAAGGAAAGTCGTGTGATGTTCACACCAGATTTTTTTCATTTCAGGTCAACTTACCCCTCCCGGGCTCGGTCTCTGCACCCCTCACGACAACATCTATACCGTCGTTATCTCACGCTTTCTGTGCTTATCATCATTGGACTTATCACTTTGATCTTGGTGTTCAATCAGCTCGGCCATCTGGGCACGGATGGTGATCCGAACTTCGACCCGCTAAGTAATCCAAACATTCATGTCAAGAATATCGCTCGAGAGTAAGATCAACCCCGTGAGTGTTAGGTACGTACAGTAGAACCTCGATTATTTCAACTAACTGGGACTGAGGGTAGTTGAAATAGGTAATTGAAATTCCGTATAAAACAATGAAAAGGTGGGGCAAAATTTTTAGATAGAAAAGAACAAAATGGTTAATAAAAACCCAATTTTGAACTGATTTTGGGGTTGAAATAATAGAGAGTTGAAAATGGAGGTTGAAATAATCGAGGTTCTACTGTACTAGGTAATTCCACGTACCAACATTCAAGGTCAAATTCCAAACTAAAATACAATTCCTGTTCACCATCATTGATGGAGTTATTCCTGGAAGAAGAAAACGAGGCAGACCAAGGAGACTGTGGGAAGAAGATATCCTGGAATGTCTGAGGCTATAGGCACACATGAAGAACTCAAACATCTAGCGGCAGATCAAGACTCAGACAGAACTGCAGTATCATCAGTTTTGGCAACCAACGTTCAAGTTGTCGCCCATCAATGATCTATTTAACAACTGCAATGGAACACGTAAACAACACGTAGGTAAACAACTCGAATTGAAAATATAAATGGGTAGTTTTGTACAATGTAAGTATTTTTTTTTACCTTAAAGCAATGTGGTTCACACAGGATGACAAGGGAGAAAGGCTGTCCTCTAGTGAACGGCATGTAACCATGTGCCTCTTCTCTCCCCCATATGAGTTGGGCGATGGAATTCCGCACGATTCTGTTCTGAAGGAGGTCAACATTGATGTGAAACGCTACGTCGTCTCTAGGTGACACGTTAGGGCCACACTGGACGTTAACGGCGAATCTGGGAAGTGAAATGCATAATAGAATAGAATGAATATAACTTGTTTATCCTGCTCGAATGAGACTAAAAAGTCCCTTTACCCCAGCAGTCTAAAGTCTAAACAAGGTCTCGTTTATTTTATGGGTTAAATAACATAGTATAACAAAATTTTAGAACCTTGTTTAATATAGTGTGTTGATTTTTGAAATTATTATTATTATTTTTTTTTTTTCAAGAGGAAATTTGGCACATCCACTAAAAATAATAACTCTCTGTTTACGTGAAGAAGTTGTATTTGGGGTGAACCATCTTCTTCACCACACCTCGCTCCTGGTAGGGATAGGGCTCTTCCAGCTTGGAGAAGTCGTACTCACCCACGCGGATTTTGATTTGTGACGTGAGCAAACTGAAAGGAAAAAGGCACACTGTTTTAAAAAATGACTTAAAAAAAGAGGTTTGACAGAGGGAACTCTTAAGTGCTAGGGTCTTATCGTCCCGAAATTGAAGAGAGAAGGAAGACACGATGGAGAAAGCCAGCCGTTTCGAGAACGAACATTATGCCATCAGAATAAAATCCGCCCCGGGCGGGAATCGAACTCACGGCCTAGCGCTTACAAGGGAGACGCGCTACCAACCAAGCTAACTAGCCTGGCTTTATCTGTAGAAAGAAACTCACTCGTCCACGCAATGTCCAGCAGTGGCAATCCAGTTCTCATTGAGCAAGGCACCTCCACACCTGTGTGTACTCGAGAACCCAAAGAACGACGTCCTCCGCACGGACACCTGCCATGGCCACTCGCCAAACTGAGCGTTCTGTCCGCCCACAATCCGTACCTCGTGTCTGTGTACTAGCGGAGCCTTGCCGCATGCTGTGAATGCAGAAACGGAGAGAAAACTCAAACCATCGGTATAGAAGGTAGTTGCAGAAACGATTTATTTACAGTCAAGTGCTTCATTTCTCGTACAGATTCTCTCAGGAAACTAGGGAATGACAACTGTAGGTTTGTTAGATTTTATCCCTCTGATACGGCAAAAAAATGCTACAACATCAAAGTTCTTCTCTAGAATACCGGTAGGTTTGTGCGTGTGGTAGTACGGTGGATAACCGGGCTGGAAGAATTGGTATTCGTGTTAAGTGTATACTTTTTATTGTTAGAAGGAACTATAACAACGTAGATCCTATAGTCTCGAAATTGGAGAGAAGGAGGACAGGATAGGAAAAAGCCAGCGATTCCAAGAGCCAACCTTTTCTGTTTAGGATAATGTTTGCCTTGGGTGGGAATCGAACTTGTTACCAATTATAGTGAAAGATAGGGTTCGATTACGGGTTCGATTCCCACCACCAACAAAAATTTGTACTCGTATGCTGTTCTCGCGTTGACCCAGGTATTAAATAAAAACTTGCAAGTATTAGTGTGTAAAATAGCTCTTATTGTGATGAGGTGATTCCACGAAATAAACTTCCCCCGCCGGGTCGACATAGGCAAGGTTGGTAAACTAACCTTGTTTTTAAGTTACCAGTCCCATGCCAAACTGTAGAAACAATATTCTGTCTCAACTAGTCCTGTCTCAACCCAACCCGGTAGGTGCATAACCACAACCTTAGAAGAGGAGAAATCGTCTCATTTTTTGAAAGGAAACTACGTCTAAAACAAACTAAATGTATTATGTCAAACGACATGCATTCCACCGTGCACCAGGCTGTTCGACTCACTTTAGCGCCTAGAGCACTCATTAGGCCGGCACCTCCTAAGGCCAGCCCTGCCTTCTCTAGAATACCGGTAGGTTTGTGCGTGTGGTAGTACGGTGGATAACCGGGCTGGAAGAATTGGTATTCGTGTTAAGTGTATACTTGCTATTGATAGAAGGAACTATAACAACGTAGATCCTATAGTCTCGAAATCGGAGAGAAGGAGGACAGGATAGGAAAAAGCCAGCGGTTCCAAGAGCCAACCTTTTCTGTTTGGGATAAAGTTTGCCTTGGGTGGGAATCGAACTTGTTACCAATTATAGTGAAAGATAGGGTTCGATTACGGGATACGGGTTCGACTCCCACCACCGACAAAAATTTGTACTCGTTTTTCGATTACAAATACATATTTCTACGGGTTACTGTCTGCTGTTCTCGCGTTGACCCAGCACCTAAATGGGAAATATTGTGTCATGCTACGACACAGATCACAGGAGTCTAATTGAGTTGTTTCATTGCTACCAAATTAGCGACGTTGAAATCACTCATCTTTTTTCTTCTTCTTCTTTTTTCTAACTATTTTTGAAAATAGGTACTCACGGGTTGTGCATATCCGGGTTGCCCAGGGTTATACCCCGGCTGCACGGGGTAAGGTGCTGGTTGGCAGGGATAAGGTGCTTGCTGGCTGGGATAAGGTGCTTGTTGGGCAGGATAAGGCGCTTGTTGGCCCGGGTAAGGGGCTTGTTGGCCGGGGTAAGGTACTTGACCAGGATGAGGTCCGGGGTAGTGTGCAGACGGAGAATAGGACAGGGCTGCCGGGTTAAAACCCACCTGTCCGGGTATACCTCCCGCGGTTCCGATGAATTGTATACTGGTGATTGTGACTTCACCGTCTATGGCCAAGTGAGAGGCACGCTGCAGAGGCAAACGATGGGACATCTCAGCGAAGTGAGACCCGTTGATGGCGAGCTGAAAGAGAAATGGAATTTTTATTATTATTTTATCGTCAGAGATACCTATATATTTTTTTTTTTTTTTTTTTTTTTTTTTTTTGGTTTTGATCGTCCCGAAATCGAAGAGAGAAGGAAGACAGGATAGGAGAAAGCCAGCCGTTCCGAGAACGAACGTTATCCCATTCAGGATAACATCCGCCCCGGCGGGATCGAACCCACGCCTAGCGCTTACAAGGCGACGCCACTACCAACTAAGCTAACTAGCTGGCACACATCGTCAAAGATAGGAAATTAAGATATGCAGGGACACATTCGAAGAGGATCCACTGGGCAACTCTCCTGTTTCACCATCATTGATGGAGTTATTCCTGGAAGAAGAAAACGAGGCAGCACCAAGGAGACTGTGGGAAAGAAGATATCCTGGAATGGCTGAGGCTATAGGCACACATGAAAGAACTCAAACATCTAGCGGGCAGATCGAGACTCATACAGAACTGCAGTATCATCAGTTTGGCAACCAACGTTCAAGTGTCGGCCCATCAATGATCTATTTAACAACTACAATGGAACACGTAAACAACCACACGTAGGGTAAAACAACTCGAATGGAAAATTATAAAATGGGGTAGTTAGGTATGTACAATGTAAGTATTTTTTTTTTACCTTGAAGCAATGTGGTTCACACAGGATTGACAAGGGAGAAAGGCTGTCCTCTAGTGCAACGGCATGTAACCATGTGCCTCTTCTCTCCCCCATATGAGTTGCGGATGCGATGGAATTCCGCATCGATTCTGGTTCTGAAAGGAAGGTTCAACATTGATGTGAAACGCTACGTCGTTCTCTCGGTGACGACGTTGGGCGCCAACACTGGACGTTAACGGCGAATCTGGGAAGTGGAATGCATAATAGAATATGAATTAATATAACATGTTTATCCTGCTTCGAATGAACTACAAAGTCCCTTTACCCCAGCAGTCTATAGCAAACAAGCTCGTTTATTTTATGGTTAAATAACAAGTATAGCAAAATTTAAGAACCTTTGTTTAATATAGTGTGTTGATTTTGAAATTATTATTATTTTTTTTTTTTTCAAGAGGAAATTTGGCACATCCACTAAAAATAATAACTCTCTGTTTCTCATACCGTAGGTATTAGAAAATTTAGAAGGGAGAAGCAAAGTTGTATCCCTTGGAACCGTTTTCGCATTACTTGACTCTCTGTTTCTCATACCGTAGGTATTAGAAAATTTAGAAGGGAGAAGCAAAGTTGTATCCCTTGGAACCGTTTTCGCATTACTTGAAGGTAGGTATGTAGGTACATTCTTTTACATCCATGCCTAATGCCTATCCAATAAAGGAAAAGTTCGGTCAGAATTTCAGAAAATATCCGCCCTAACCGGTATTCGAACCCAGTACCTCCAGTTTGAGAAGCAGTGCTCTTGACTACTTTGTCACAGAGGTGGGCCTAATCTGTTTTGGATAAAATCCGCCCCCGGATAGGAATCGAACTCGCGGCCTAGCGCTTACAGGGCAGAATCGCTACCCTTCAAGCTAAATGTGCAAATTAGGCTGGCTGTACTCAAGATAGTTTACCTGTTAGAATGGTTCGGTACATTGCCTTGAATCTGAATCACTGTGCCTGGGTGAACACCTCCGGGTATCTGTCCCAAGTATGGAATCATCTGAAACATCAATATGATCATTAGCTTCCTGCCATAGGTAGATTTATCTTCCTGCCATAGGTAGGTTTATCTTCCTGCCATTTTCGGATCTTCTGTGAGACCTCTTCAGCTCAATCTCTAATCTAAGCTGCTCAATCTCTAATCAAATGAATCGGGTTTTTATGGAACGCGACCCTTATCAGAAAGACCGTGATTTTCCCCTGCCTTACCGATAGCTAAACATGGCTAGCAGACAGAAACTCCACGTAACATGCGGTTAATTGGTCAACACCATTTGCTTTCAACCGTGCTTGTTTTTAGAGGTTGTGTGGTAAGTGCGGTTTAAATCGTATTGGGAAATCATATAGGTAGGTAGGTATAAATAGCAGACAGAAACTCCACGTAACATGCGGTTAATTGGTCAACACCATTTGCTTTCAACCGTGCTTGTTTTTAGAGGTTGTGTGGTAACTGGTAAGTGCGGTTTAAATCGTATTGGGAAATCATATATAGGTAGGTAGGTATAAAGTATCTACTAGGTAGCTAGGTACGTCAAGTTTGGACTATAGGTACCTACTAGCTACGTCAAGTTTGGACTGTAGGTACCTATAGGTATCTTATCTCGGTACTAATAAGGAGCACCTACTTCTGAATAAATAGAATATACCTAGCTAGATAGATTTGTTCGTTTTGTTTTCAAGGTGTTTACTGTCATTCTATACCTAAATGATAATGCTACGGTCTTCTTCACTGAAACCGTGCTTGTTTTTAGAGGTTGTGTGGTAAGTGCGGTTTAAATCGTATTGGGAAATCATATAGGTAGGTAGGTATAAAGTACCTACCTACCTATATGATTTCCCAATACGATTGACGTACCTACTAGGTACGTCAAGTTTGGGCTATAGGTACCTATAGGTATCTTATCTCGGTACTTATAAGGAGCACCTACTTCTGAATAAATAAGAATATACCTAGTCAGTAGATTTGTTCATTTTGTTTTCAAGGTGTTTACTGTCATTGTATGTATATACCTAAGTGGTAATGCTACGGTCTTCTTCACTGAAGGGGGTTCTACCTCCACTCGTCGACAAGCTACCCGCCTCCTCACAACAACCTCACTCAGCCTAAATGGGGCTAGACAGCAGAATGCGATTGCCCAAATGGTCATTCAATCGCATTATCAACCATGTTCAACGTTGCTTAACGTTGCTTTCTGGGCCACTGGGAACTGGTGTTTTTACTTACAGGATTATAGATGGGTGGGTACTGCGCCATATTCCTGGCCTATTCTCAAACCACTGGAAGTATCTGGTACCTTTTCTCTGCTGTAATAATATGCTGGATTCAAAAACCTCTTATGAAACGTCACGTCAGTAAAACAAAACTAAAGTAGATATAGTAGATAACTAAAAGTTAGAAGAAAACTAAAGCAGATAACTAGTTAGTGTAGAAAAACGAGATAATTTTGTTAAACAGGGAGGCAATATGGGCTTAAATATTGAAAATTTCTAGGAAATTACTTCATTTCCAACAAGAACACAGCGAAAAAGAATTTAGCGAACGTCTATCACCAGTGACTTCGACAACACAACTAGACTCAAAACTCAAGGTAAGTAACGCAGTATAACTGAATCGCTAATATAATGTTTATAAATAATATTGCTACATCATTATCATTCATGGTGATAACAAGTGAGTCACTATAATGACGTCACGTCAGAATTCTGGTCATGGTCATTATGGAGTAGGCTTGTTGAAGTTGTGACGTCAGTGTTAGACTCATTGGTGACGTAGGGATCTATAGGAATCGGTATTCGACATCCGGAGGAAAAATACGAGATGACTGCATGTTTTATCCATCTATCGCAGCGATTCTCAACCGGAGGACGCGTACCCCTAGGGGTACGCGAGAGACCCTTGAAGGGTACGGAAAAAATAAAAAGGTACAAATCACATTTTAAATTTTGACGGCTTATCAGATCCAGAAAGGTACTGAATTTTGGCCCCAAGTTACTGAACCGACACCGAAGCGAATACAATAGTCCGTCCCTTATACCTTTTTTTATTACTATTGTAATAATAAAGGAAGGACGGACTAAAAAGGTACAAATCACATTTTAAATTTTGACGGCTTATCAGATCCAGAAAGGTACTGAATTTTGGCCCCAAGTTACTGAAGTAGGTAAGTACTGAATTTTTTCAAAAGGTGCTGTGAGTGTGTTTAGAACTGAGTAGTATTGGTACACATCAACCTAGGTATTTGTACCCGGTACTCATTATGATGGTGGCGGGGGTTTGTGAAATCAAACTCGGGTACTCAAGGGGTACGCGGACGAAAAAATGTTGAGAACCGCTGATCTATCATATGTTTTCCAGCAGCCATTGAGGCAATTTTCTACTTCTGGCCCGAGTGCTACGTTCATTATAAATAGATAAGTTCCTGTTCTTACGGTTCAAATTTCAAATACGTACCTACCTATCCAGCCTAGTGGAGCTTGGAGGGTTATCAGCTTGCAGTTTGGTGCGACTGCCTTGTAAGAGCTAGGTCGCTGGTTCGATTCCAGCCCAGGGAGGATTTTATACCCAACCGGATAGGGACGTATTTTTTTTTTAATTTTATTTTAAGAGAAAATAAAAACACTGGGTGTAGGTATAGGTATTTATTGTAAACATGTATATTTATATTATGTAGGTAGGTATTTGAAAATGTGATATGGACAGATTGTAATTTACTTTGTACAAAGTTATGGACAAATTTACAACGAAAAAGCGAGAGCAATAACAAGGTCTACGTCTAACAAAGACATAGGAGCATAATGGGCAAGTATGAAAAGTAACAAAATGATTGTATAAAAAAAGGCAGTGTAAGTAGGTAGGTAGGTAGGTACATATTTATATCTATTGGCTATACAGGAAGGTGGTAAAAAGTAAGGAGTGCAGACTGCAGAGTCGTTCGTGGAATAGGGCCCAGGGGTCCTATAAGATAGGCGAAACTCGAGTCGGAGTAGAAAAACACAAATACCTAGTATCCAGTAATAATAGAAACGGTAAGAATAATGTTAATATTGCTACATCATTATCATTCATGGTGATAACAAGTGAGTCACTATAATGACGTCACGTCAGAATTCTGGTCATGGTCATTGTGGAGTAGGCTTGTTGAAGTTGTGACGTCAGTGTTAGACTCATTGGTGACGTAGGGATCTATAGGGAGTAGGTATGGTGAGTACCTACAACTACAATATTAAATAAGTATTCTTATATTTACAAATTAGGGCCGGGGGCAAAATTTCAACGTCTGAGAATTGAACTAAACTTGCAACTTTTACAAGTAGATAGTAGGTAAGTACCTATAACAAGAGAAAAAGTGACGAGAGTTCAAAGTTTCAAATACTACGGAGTAGGTATGGTGAGTACCTACAACTACAATATTAAATAAGTATTCTTATATTTACAAATTAGGGCCGGGGGCAAAATTTCAACGTCTAAGAATTGAACTAAACTTGCAACTTTTACAAGAAGATACTAAGTACCTACCTATAACAAGAGAAAAAGTGACGAGAGTTCAAAGTTTCAAAGACTACGGAGCATATTAGGAATGCACATTATCATGAGGTATAATACCTAGTCATGCACGCTCTTTTATTCTCAGCTCAATTTTTTTTCATAAGTATAGGTACCTACTCAGTGTATAGTACCTACTTCGAAAATTCCCAAATTTTTGTCCGACTACCCTGATTAAGCTTCAAATTTTGCATTTTGATGCCCCCCTCCCGAGCGAGTTTAGATATACCTCGTATATCGGAATGTGTCTGGGTTCTGGGACCTTATCGTGAACCGATACAAAAATGACCATCAAAAGCGGGGATTAAACCAACGACCCGTCCGCCAAGCAGCCAAGCAAGCAGGACCCGAGTCATCGAGGTAGTAGAAAGCAAGGATTTGTGGGCCCAGCTACATTTATATTAGATGCCTACCTAATACTTCAGGAAATTGTGCTTACATAGTTATTTAAGTATCCGTACCTTCGTTACAATGTGTTAAATGTCAAAAACACGCAGTCTGTTGCTGTTGATAACCTATAATTATCATTTTTTTCCTTGTGGATTGTCTTTCAAGTTGCAATAGGAGGACCTCTAACCTCCGAAAGTGAGTTTGGTCAAAACTTCATACTTTGGGATTTGATGAGGAGGAAGAAAGTGTTGATGTGTTGAGATTCCTTCAAACGGCTCCTCTAGGGGGCAAAGGGTCCTTATGGGTACAGTCTGGGATCACCGACTTTCCATCTTACAATTTTGCAAAAAAAGAAACCTCACAACCAATTGTTAAGCCTTACTGACCTAGTTATGATTCTGAATACCAGCATTTCTTATTTAAGCTTTGGATCAAGTACAGAAGTAATAAATTATAATCGAGTAAAATCCCTCCTTATTTTTTGGGTGCAGGGTCAGTTACCAGATAATGCCTCTAGTACTCTTTGCTTTTCATAGAGAACCATATTCAAATAATGTACAAAGGTATAGTGGTAGTGAACACTGAGCAAGAAAAGTCCGCCTGGCCCGAAATTTGAACCCACAATCTCTTCATTAGGAGCCAACTGGTTGTTATGTCTCGTCATCTATACATGAGAAGCTCCCCATACCTCATCGGATCTGTGTCATTATTTACATAATTACTTCAATTTCTCTCGGTTTACGATGTTTAGCCAGATGAGAAAGATTATCCTTATCCTAGCGGGCATTGGGATGATGCAGTGCTTTATTAGTTTATCTCGACGGCCTAGCGCTTACAAGGGAGACGCGCTACCAACCAAGCTAACTAGCCTGGCTTTATCTGTAGAAAGAAACTCACTCGTCCACGCAGTGTCCAGCAGTGGCAATCCAGTTCTCATTGAGCAAGGCGCCTCCACACCTGTGCGTACTCGAGAACCCGAAGAACGACGTCCTCCGCACGGACACCTGCCATGGCCACTCGCCAAACTGAGCGTTCTGTCCGCCCACAATCCGTACCTCGTGTCTGTGTACCAGCGGAGCCTTGCCGCATGCTGTGAATGCAGAAACGGAGAGAAAACTCAAACCATCGGTATAGAAGGTAGTTACAGAAACGATTTATTTACAGTCAAGTGCTTAATTTCTTGTACAGATTCTCTCAGGAAACTAGGGAATGACAACTGTAGGTTTGTTAGATTTTATCCCTCTGATACGGCAAAAAAATGCTACAACATCAAAGTTTATTTTGTGCCGAAAAACGCTCCTACTGTGAAATGCCATACAGCGCAGCGATGGGCTGCAAAAGTCACAGTTGAAATAAAAGTGCTTGGAATCGTTATTATCACTTACCGTTCGTAAGTGTCAGCGATGGGCTGCAAAAGTCACAGTTGAAATAAAAGTGCTTGGAATCGTTATTATCACTTACCGTTCGTAAGTGTTAGAAGTGTTATTACTTACGAATGTCGCGTAGAAGAGCTATCACTTACGAATGTCGCGTAGAAGTGTTATCACTTACGAATGTCGCGTAGAAGAGCTATCACTTACGAATGTCGCGTAGAAGTGTTATCACTTACGAATGTCGCGCTTGTTGGATCATTTTGTGCCGAAAAACGCTCCTACTGTGAAATGCCATACAGCGCAGCGATGGGCTGCAAAAGTCACAGTTGAAATAAAAGTGCTTGCAATCGTTATCATCACTTACCGTTCGTAAGTGTTAGAAGTGTTATCACTTACGAATGTCGCGCTTGTTGGACGCCGAAAGTGTCGCGTTAGGTTTACTCGTGGTCGAGGTGGACAATGTGGGACTTCCCAGCAGATGAAGTGGTAACGACGCTGTAACTATGGTAACTATATCAGCAGGAGAGGAGGAGGGGGGAGGGGGCGAAGTGGTTGTGGTGGTGGTCGTGGTCGTGGTGGTGGTTGTGGTGGTACTCGTGTACCAAGGCTTCTTGTGAGGTTTGTTGGGTTTGAGGTTGGACGAGGGGCGGGGTCGGGTGACGAAAGGGAGGGGCGAGGTTGTATGCCAGGTGGGTTTCTGCGACCAGGAGGTCTCCATGTGAGACTCCACCTCGTTGTTGCTGTCAGAGCTCCAACTGGAAATTCAGAAAGAAAATTGTGAATGTTAGACAGTTTGGAGCGTTTGGCACATACAAGTTGTATTTTCCTTTCGGAATTTCCCCTCTTCTGAAGCTCGTTTCACCTCTTTTAATGTAGTAACGCCTGTACCAAACCATAGGAAATATACTTGTTTTCCTTTCGGAATTTCCCCTCTTCTGAAGCTCATTTCACCTCTTTTAATGTAGTAACGCCTGTACCAAACCATAGGAAATATACTTAGGAAATCCAAGATTTCGCCCCATAGGAATTGGTTCCGTTTCCGAAAGGCAAATACAACTAATAAATAAACTAACATTCTTTCTTTCTCATCCTGTATTTTGGTAATTTTGTGATCATGTAGGTGAAGTTACTCAAGTTAAAGTAAAAGTGAAAATTGCAATGTCGGCCGCCGTGCTTTGCGCGTCTCAGGTTCTCTCCCATCTTGACATGGATACCGCAATATGAGTACCTATATCCTCTATGAATATCTATACCCTCTATGAGAGTAGGAAATCCAAGATTTCGCCCCATAGGAATTGGTTCCGTTTCCGAAAGGCAAATACAACTAATAAATAAACTAACATTCTTTCTTTCTCGTCCTGTATTTTGGTAATTTTTTAAGGAGCACCTACTTCTGAATAAATAAGAATATACCTAGTCAGTAGATTTGTTCATTTTGTTTTCAAGGTGTTTACTGTCATTGTATATACCTAAGTGGTAATGCTACGGTCTTCTTCACTGAAGGGGGTTCTACCTCCACTCGTCGACAAGCTACCCGCCTCCTCACAACAACCTCACCCAGCCTAAGTGGGGCTAGAAAAAGACAGCAGAATGCGATTGCCCAAATGGTCACCCTCGTCGACAAGCTACCCGCCTCCTCACAACAACCTCACTCAGCCTAAATGGGGCTAGACAGCAGAATGCGATTGCCCAAATGGTCATCCAATCGCATTATCAACCATGTTCAACGTTGCTTAACGTTGCTTTCTGGGCCATAATATCAACGTCTCTCCCTCCCCCTTGTCAAGTAGGTATTAAAAAAATTGGCATTTCCGATGCATTGACTGAATTCTGATTCCTGTTTCCGCGCTTTAAAATGGGCGTGTCCTTAAAATTGGCCTCAAATGGTTTCTCAAACAGAAATCAAATAATTGGTACCTATACCCATGTACGAGTAGGTATGAGGGGGTTCTACCTCCACTCGTCGACAAGCTACCCGCCTCCTCACAACAACCTCACTCAGCCTAAATGGGGCTAGACAGCAGAATGCGATTGCCCAAATGGTCATTCAATCGCATTATCAACCATGTTCAACGTTGCTTAACGTTGCTTTCTGGGCCACTGGGAACTGGTGTTTTTACTTACAGGATTATAGATGGGTGGGTACTGCGCCATATTCCTGGCCTATTCTCAAACCACTGGAAGTATCTGGTACCTTTTCTCTGCTGTAATAATATGCTGGATTCAAAAACCTCTTATGAATTACAGGATTATAGATGGGTGGGTACTGCGCCATATTCCTGGCCTATTCTCAAACCACTGGAAGTATCTGGTACCTTTTCTCTGCTGTGATAATATGCTGGATTCAAAAACCTCTTATGATCTGATGCTGGATTCAAAAACTTTCACGTTACGTCACGTCAGTAAAACAAAACTAAAGTAGATATAGTAGATAACTAAAAGTTAGAAGAAAACTAAAGCAGATAACTAGTTAGTGTAGAAAAACGAGATAATTTTGTTAAAAAGTGTGGCAATAGGGGTTCTACCTCCATTCGTTGACAAGCTACCCGCCTCCTCACAACAACCTCACCCAGCCTAAATGGGGCTAGACAGCAGAATGCGATTGCCCAAATGGTCACCCAGTCGCATTATCAACCATGTTCAACGTTGCTTAACGTTGCTTTCTGGGCCACTGGGAACTGGTGTTTTTACTTACATGATTATAGATGGGTGGGTACTGCGCCATATTCCTGGCCTATTTTCAAACCACTGGAAGTATCTGGTAACTTTTCTCTGCTCTGATGCTGGATTCAAAAACCTTCACGTTACGTCAGTGAAACAAAACTAAGGTGGATAACTAGGTTGTATGCCAGGTGGGTTTCTGCGACCAGGAGGTCTCCATGTGAGACTCCACCTCGTTGTTGCTGTCAGAGCTCCAACTGGAAATGCAGAAAGAAAATGTTGAATATTAATTTGGGGCGTTTGGCACATACAATTTGCAGAGCTTGAAAGCAAGTGCTCATCATCTGGAGTAGCCAATTGTTTTTGGTCGAAACTGTTTGATTTAGTCCAACCATACAAGAGGTGTATTTTCTTTTAGTGGAACTTTCGGAACCAGAACGGATTCCGTTAGAGCGGCAATACAGGCGCCATTTCAGATTCCAAAAGGGAATTGGTTTCGGTTCCGACAGTTTCATAAAAGAAAAATACTTTCTACACTAGTAAAAGTCGATCCCCTCCTTCATGCTGTACAATCCAGTATAGATATAATATCAGTTATGTATTTTAGTTATTAGACATTTTTGCACATTCACTATAAAAAAAAAGTTTTAAAAAATAATAATAATAAAATAATAGGTAATTAAATTAGGTAACTAACATTATCTCTTTCTCATCCTGTATTTTGGTTTTATCATTGGTAATTTTGGCACATCCAGCACTAATAATATCAACGTCTCACGCGCTGCGCGCTTCTGGGGCTTCGCGCGGTTGTGCATGAAGTTGCGCTTCGCTCTCCTTTTTTTACGGTCGCGCTGCGCGCTCCCGGGGCTTCGCGGGGTTGAGCATAGGGTCGTGCTTTGCGCTCTCGGGGCTTTGCACGGTTGTGCATGCGGTCGCGCTTCGCGCTCCCTTGTTTTTTTTTAAGCTTTTTGGTTCTCCTGACAAAATTTGCACCACTACTTTCGTGTTCCTGGTAAAAAGACCTTTAATTTGATATATAGGTCGACCAGGTTTGGATAAGTCCTTCTAATCCTTCTATGGGGTCAGACTGACTGACAGACGACACCGAAGCGAATACAATATCCCGTCCACTATAACTTCTCTGGACAAAATTTGCACCACCACTTTCGTGTTCCTGGTAAAAAGACCTTTAATTTGATATATAGGTCGACCAGGTTTGTATAAGTCTTTCTATGGGGACTGACTGACAGACGACACCGAAGCTAATACAATAGCCCGTCCACTACCTTTTTTTATTACTATCGTAATAATAAAGGAAGGACGGGCTAAAAATTAAGTAGATAAGCAGATACGAGTATAAAAGTTTGAGCCGTGGTGATTACAAGATGTAGAATAGAATAGAATACCTAACCTAATCTACACTTTCTCGCAGTTAAACTTTAAACTAATAAATTAAGCAAACGTCCAGGTAAATTTACTTGTATGATATTTCATTTGGTATTACAAGTGGCATTCCCTCCAACAAAATCCTAAATACGGCCCTGGTAAGTAGAAAGGTCCATGATATGATATGATAGTCAATAGTCACGTTATTGATACATATGTAGCACATTTCAATGGTAACCTGGACACCACATATTAGATGATCACCAGATGATATTGAAAGTTATAGAGATGGTATGGTTTGGGCCGATTTTAGAGCAAGGCAAAGCCCGCGGTTTGATGGTTTGGGCCGATTTCAGAGCAAGACATAGCCCGCGGGTCGATTGCTAAATCAAGTGACCGTGTCCAAAACCCAAGGGACAAACTTGGAGATGCGCGTACAAACTCCGGGCAGGTTCGCTTCTGCGCAACCTATACCCCAGCTGATGATGCCGGCTAAGAAGTACCGACCGTCTTTGCCTTTCACTTGAAGTGGACCTCCGGAGTCACCCTGGGAATCAGAAGAGGAAATAAAATGGTTAAAGTTGATACCACGATCTAAGTTGAAGAGTCACGGGCGAAAATAAGTTAGTATAAGTGGCATTAAGGCTTGTTACTAGTTGGGAATTTCACTCTAGTCATTAGGAGGTGATCGTCAAGTCTTTATGTATGACACATACATATCTGATGAAACAATGTATCTTGAAAAAGCCTACAAGGCAGGAGCTCATGGGGAGTCAGAAAGCTGTAGTTCAAAGTTTTCCCATAGTATTGTAGGTAATCTTGTTCAGGACAGCCACACTACGTCACAGTGAAGGCAGTGTGGCTATCATGAACGAAATTACCTACAATACTATGGGGAAATGTTGAACTACATCTTTCTGACTCCTCGCGTGAGATCACGTGAGCTCACGTGACGTGATGGTAGCGTGTTTCTACCTTTAGGAACTTACCTATCAAAATAATAGATTGTTAGAGACTTATCTATCAAGATAATAGATTATTAGGGACTTACCCATCAAAATAATGGATTGTTAACGTGCGTCCAAACATAGTCGAGGCAGTGTGGACGGTTCAGTCGACATCGATCGTCGGCCGGTGACTATGTGTGGACACAAGAAAAAGAAGAAGACTTACCTATCAAAATAATGGATTGTTAGAGACTTACCTATGTACCTATGGATCAAAATAATGGTTTGTTCGAGACTCACCTATCAAGATTCAAGATAATGGATTGTTAGAAGTGCGTCCAAACAAAGTCCAGGCAAAGTGGACGGTTCAGTCGACATCGATCGTCGGCCGGTCGGCTATGTGTGGACACACCTTTAGAGACATGCCTATGAAAATAATGGAATGTTAGAGACTTACCTTCCTATAAATCAAGATTGTTTGGGACTTACCTATTAAAATAATGGATTGTTAAGGAGCGTCCCCTCCAACAAAATCCTAAATACGGCCCTGGTAAGTAGAAAGGTCCATGATATGATATGATAGTCAATAGTCACGTTATTGATACATAGCACATTTCAATGGTAACCTGGACACCACATATTAGATGATCACCAGATGATATTGAAAGTTACAGAGGTGGTATGGTTTGGGCCGATTTTAGAGCAAGGCAAAGCCCGCGGTTTGATGGTTTGGGCCGATTTCAGAGCAAGACAAAGCCCGCGGGTCGATTGCTAAATCAAGTGACCGTGTCCAAAACCCAAGGGACAAACTTGGAGATGCGCGTACAAACTCCGGGCAGGTTCGCTTCTGCGCAGCCTATACCCCAGCTGATGATGCCGGCTAAGAAGTACCGACCGTCTTTGCCTTTCACTTGAAGTGGACCTCCGGAGTCCCCCTGGGAAACAGAAGAGGAAATAAAATGGTTAAAGTTGATACCACGATCCAAGTTGAAGAGCCACGGGCGAAAATAAGTTAGTATGTATAGTTGTATAAGAAGAGGAAATAAAATGGTTAAAGTTGATACCACGATCCAAGTTGAAGAGCCACGGGCGAAAATAAGTTAGTATGTATAGTTGTATACCTACGCGAAGTCATAAACAAATGATAAAATTAATTAGAGACCAAAATTACGCTATTATAGCGTAATTTGGAAGGTTCAGTTTTTTGACTCTTTCTCTCATTCAACCTTTTCTTTAATAAGGGGAATTTTAGGCAGGAAGTGGCATTAAGGCTTGTTACTAGTTGGGAATTTCACTCTAGTCATTAGGAGGTGATCGTCAAGTCTTTATGTATGACACATACATAATTATCTGATGAAACAATGTATCTTGAAAAAGCCTACAAGGCAGGAGCTCATGGGTAGTCAGAAAGCTGTAGTTCAAAGTTTTCCCATAGTATTGTAGGATTTGTAGGTAATCTTGTTCAGGACAGCCACTCTACGTCACAGTGAGGGCAGTGTGGCTATCATGAACGAAATTACCTACAATACTATGGGGAAATGTTGAACTACATCTTTCTGACTCCTCGCGTGAGATCACGTGAGCTCACGTGACGTGATGGTAGCGTGTTTCTACCTTTAGGAACTTACCTATCAAAATAATAGATTGTTAGAGACTTATCTATCAAGATAATAGATTATTAGGGACTTACCCATCAAAATAATGGATTGTTAACGTGCGTCCAAACATAGTCGAGGCAGTGTGGACGGTTCAGTCGACATCGATCGTCGGCCGGTGACTATGTGTGGACACAAGAAAAAGAAGAAGACTTACCTATCAAAATAATGGATTGTTAGAGACTTACCTATGTACCTATGGATCAAAATAATGGTTTGTTCGAGACTCACCTATCAAGATTCAAGATAATGGATTGTTAGAAGTGCGTCCAAACAAAGTCCAGGCAAAGTGGACGGTTCAGTCGACATCGATCGTCGGCCGGTCGGCTATGTGTGGACACACCTTTAGAGACATGCCTATGAAAATAATGGAATGTTAGAGACTTACCTTCCTATAAATCAAGATTGTTTGGGACTTACCTATTAAAATAATGGATTGTTAAGGAGCGTCGATCGACGGCCAGTCGACTATAATATGTAGACACAGCTTTAGAGACTTACCTATCAAGATAATGAATTGTTAGAGACTTACCTATCAAGATAATGGATTGTTAGAGACTTACCTATCAAGATAATGACTAGACGATGAGGACGTAGGTTTGCTGGTATAATAGATGGAAGGTCTCAGAGTGAAGGAGGAGCTAGCTGGCGAAGTCTGCTCTTGACTAGAACTGGTTGTAGGAGGTTTGGTCCAACTTGTGTACACGTTGGTGTTGGACGAAGAAAAGAGCTGGTATCGGTTGGATTCCGTGCTCTGGTACCTGGGGGAGAAACGCCATGTGGTTTAATGGTAGGTATTTTATTTATTTATTTTTGATTTTTTGTATCATTCTTTCACAAGCACAATACGTAAACTTAGAGCTGAACCCTCCTCGATATACACGAAAAGCCCACTCCGAGGCTTTAGGTGTAGAGGCAGACAGGCCTAAAGGATGGGTTAATCTACTATGAAAATCTCCTCGTCTAAGACTTCAGCAGAATGATTGAAGTTTGTGTCGACTAAGGAGGATGTATCTTGAAAAAGCCTACAAGGCAGGAGCTCATGGGTAGTCAGAAAGCTGTAGTTCAAAGTTTTCCCATAGTATTGTAGGATTTGTGGTAATCTTGTTCAGGACAGCCACTCTACGTCACAGTGAGGGCAGTGTGGCTATCATGAACGAAATTACCTACAATATATACTATGGGAAAATGTTGAACTACATCTTTCTGAATCCTCGCGTGAGATCACGTGAGCCCACGTGACGTGATGGTAGTGTGTTTCTACTTTTAGGAACTTACCTATCAAAATAATGGATTGTTAGGGACTTATCTATTAAGATAATAGATTGTTAGAGACTTACCAACAAAATAATGAATTATTAAGGAGCGTCCAAACATAGTCGAGGCAGTATGGACGGGCGGTTCAGTCGACATCGATCGTCGGCCGGTCGAATATGTGTGGACACACCTTTAGAGACTTACCTATCAAAATAATGGATAGTTAAGGTGCGTCCATACATAGTCGAGGCAGTGTGGACGGTTCAGTCGTCATCGATCGTCGGCCGGTCGACTTTAGAGACATGCCTATGAAAATAATGGATTATTAGAGACTTACCTTCCTATGGATCAGAATTGTTTGGGACTTACCCATTAAAATAATGGATTGTTAAGGAGCGTCGATCGACGGCCAGACAACTATATGTAGACACATCAGCTTTAGAGACTTACCTATCAAGATAATGGATTGTTAGAGACTTACCTATCAAGATAATGACTAGACGATGAGGACGTAGGTTTGCTGGTATAATAGATGGAAGGTCTCAGAGTGAAGGAGGAGCTAGCTGGCGAAGTCTGCTCTTGACTAGAACTGGTTGTAGGAGGTTTGGTCCAACTTGTGTACACGTTGGTGTTGGACGAAGAAAAGAGCTGGTATCGGTTGGATTCCGTGCTCTGGTACCTGGGGGAGAAACGCCATGTGGTTTAATGGTAGGTATTTATTTTTTGTATCATTCTTTCACAAGCACAATACGTAAACTTAGAGCTGAATCCTCCTCGATATACACGAAAAGCCCACTCCGAGGCTTAGATGTAGAGGCAGACAGGCCTAAAGGATGGGTTAATCTACTATGAAAATCTCCTCGTCTAAAACTTCAGCAGAATGATTGAAGTTTGTGTCGACTAAGGAGGAAACAAGTTTTTAGGCAGGTACCCTCCCTCTTTAAAGTCCCCCAGCCAGACACTTTTTGGCATATATCCACTGATGATGTTTAATCTACCTCTCTACCTACTCTTCTTACTTACATCTTACAAACAAACGAAAGATGGAATTTTCGAGTTAAAACTTGGAGTTCACTTCGTTCGAACATTACCTGACACGAGTCGCGGCCTCCGTTGTCAAATCCGGCACACATGAAGATATCCGAGATGAACTCATATCTTCCCGCCCTCAGGAACATGCTCCGGCACTTCTCGTTGCTTACTATGGGAACTGTCACCTGAGGAAGTAATACGAGGGTGGGATTAACGTCTGTCGTCATATCATAATAAAATTATCATACCCCCAAAAAAAAGACGTAGTACAACATCGTATCTTGTAGAGTGAGTTCTACAGTTCTGTGAACTGTAAACCTCACTCAGACTCTTTTTCCCTAACTGAGACGAATGTAAATTCGAACTACCAGCAATGTGAAAAGCGGTCGAGTTAAAACGCAGACCTCACTATCTTCTTCTTCTCTTCTTCTTCTACTTTTACTGCGTTACCCTCCTTTATCCTACCTCTCCATACCCTCCTGTCTAATGCCTCCTCCGTTCTCCATCCCTTTTCTCTAAAGTCTTCCTCAACCTTATCTCTCACCTCACTATCGTTCGGTTAATAACTCACCTTCTGCAGCACAGGAGGCAAGGAGCCCCCCTCACTCAACCGCCCCCACCCCGTGACGGTAGCATTCTCCCCGATCAGCAAATCATCCGATCCAGGGAGACAGATAGGAACAATATTGGGAGCAAACTCTACCGGCGTTTCCAGGCGAACCAGGGCCAGATCGTATTCGTACGTGAAGAAGTTGTATTTGGGGTGAACCATCTTCTTCACCACACCTCGCTCCTGGTAGGGATAGGGCTCTTCCAGCTTGGAGAAGTCATACTCACCCACGCGGATTTTGATTTGTGACGTGAGCAAACTGAAAGGAAAAAGGCACACTGTTTTAAAAAATGACTTTAAAAAAAAGAGGTTTGACAGAGGGAACTGTAAGTGCTAGGGTTTTATCGTCCCGAAATTGAAGAGAGAAGGAAGACACGATGGAGAAAGCCAGCCGTTTCGAGAACGAACGTTATGCCATCAGAATAAAATCCGGCCCGGGTAAAATAAACCTGATTGTGCGGACTTTCTAGAGCTGCTGCAGGTGAATTTTAGAGAAACTGAAGAGGTTGAAATATACCAGTGAGGGTGCTACGAGGTTCCATCAAGGCCCGGGGATAGCAGCTTAACTCCAAACACAAAAAGCCCACTCCGAGGCTTGGGTGTGGGGGCGAACAGCCCTAAAGGATGGGTTAAGCTTCTAGGAATCTACGAATCTACGAAGGAGGAAACAAGTCCATGGCCTTTAGAACAAATAATTTTCTTGTGATATTTTTTTCAGCCTTTTTCCAATGGTGTAGGTTGGTAAAAAATGGAGATAATGTTGCTTCACTCTACTTTAGTGCTCAAATAGGACTGAAAAGGCCATATACCTTAGCAGTAATATTGAGGGTAATATTCCCTACTTAACTTGGGATTCGAACCCGCAATCTCCTGACTAATAGGGGAACCACTGAGCTGTCAAAGCAAGACTGTAGTTAGTGCAGCTTAAAAGTACAAAGCTTATAATCCTATAGACTCCGTTGGTGACAGAATCATCATGTGTACAGAATTTGTAATCAGCTCTTCAGTAATAAATTAGGTACCTATAACTTGCCGTGTATAATTTGCATAACTACCCAAGTCATTTATCAAGCCAGTTAGGTACGAAGAAATACAAGTTGATACCATTTGAATAGGTATCTGTAGTTCTCACGCCCATTGAAGAGATCAGAGGTAGGTAACCTCTGAGGTGAGAATTTGCATATTCAACAATCGGTGTCTTTTTATACCGAGCTGGGGAACAATATTGTGAAATTGTGCTCAAGATGAAGTTGTCTTGTCATTTGTTTGTTGTTGTTTATATTTTATTGTTAGTTTTGTTATATATAGTTATGTGTCGTTTCGCAAAGGGACTCGTCAAATTCTGGAGGCTTCTTGCATAACGGTGTCTTTTTATACCGAGCTGGGGAACAATATTGTGAAATTGTGCTCAAGATGAAGTTGTCTTGTCATTTGTTTGTTGTTGTTGTTGTTGTTTATTTATTGTTAGTTTTGTTATAGTTATGTTTATGTGTCGTTTCGCAAAGGGGCTCGTCAAATTCTGGAGGCTTCTTACATAGAATTAAATGGTTGGGATCAGGATGAGGTGAGTACTTATCTGATTAGATATCAATGTTTTAGTGCTGCTACCACATGAGCGTGGACCTCATTCGTTGAAATGTCACGTCTTGTAAGGGGGGCATTAATTTTATTACCTACCTACGTGATATCAACATAAATCTCTGTGCCGCATTCTGCTACCATCTCTCGTGCATCAGATTACTTGAGATTACTTTGTTACTCACCTATTCACACTCTCCGTGCTAAAGTCATCGACTTTCTCATTGTTGCTGTACACATTGACCGGTCTGCCAAGTGATTCTTTGAGCGGCTTCACATAAGGTCGCTGCGTTGTGTTCTTACTGGAAATGTCCTTGTGAGAGTAGTAGGACAGCATTGGTCTTGGCGTCTGCCGGTAAGGTTTGCTATACAGTATGGTCGTGGTAGGCGTAGGTTTCATAGAAGTTGTATGTTTGTGCACGGTAGGGGATGTTTTATGAGGGGTGGAAGGTTTCGTGTAGAGCAGTGTAGGGGAGGTTTTCTCCTGGGCGAGGGGAGAGATCTCGTTCTTGGTCACATTGTGGGAGCAGCAGCTACCGAACATGAACGTGTCCACGCACATACCCAAATGATGACCGTCCGTGTTGATACACTCCCAGACAAACATGCACCTCCCCTCCACACTGTTCACAGAGCAGGGCTTGGGGTTGATCTTGAGACCTGGCGACACAAGGAAGGATGTGAGAAAGTGTCCCCTAACACCAACTGACAGTATTAAGGGGGGAAATAGTTACCTATGTAGATCAGCATCAGCGTCGCCTAGCCTCTAGCTATATACCGGACTGGGGTAAGTATTGGCAAAAAATAAAGCAGTTAGTAGGTAATAGGTATCTACATGGGCACTCATCAAGTTTGTTTCAACTAAAGGAGTCTATTGTATGTACCTGGATAAATTCTCACTCGAGGTACTTACCTAACACCAACTGACAGTATTAAGGGGGGAAATAGTTACCTATGTAGATCAGCATCGGCGTCGCCTAGCCACTAGCTATACACCGGACTGGGGTAAGTATGGTAAAAAATAAAGCAGTACATGGGCACTCATCAAGTTTGGTTCAACTAAAGAAGTCTATTGTATGTACCTGTTTTTTATAAATTCTCACTCAAGGTACTTGGGTATGATTTCCACTACCTGAAATCCTCAATTGCTTAGGTATAATTTCCAATACATACCTACTTTTCTTTTTCAGGTTTATAACTTACCAATATACGAGTAAGTGCTATGCCTGATTGTATCAAGAGTTGGTAGGTATAACTTACTATTTCTCATTGAGGTAGGAGTGGATGGTACTATACAAAGTAACACATGAAGAGCGCCTGTCAGGATGATCCACACCATCCTGTGCTCCTCTGAAATCAGAAACAAAGTTAACACATTGTTAGACATAATCAACTCTTGACATCATATAAGAATAGAATAGAATAGAATATACGGTGTCTTTTTATACCGAGCTGGGGAACAATATTGTGAAATTGTGCTCAAGATGAAGTTGTCTTGTCATTTGTTTGTTGTTGTTGTTGTTGTTTATTTATTGTTAGTTTTGTTATAGTTATGTTTATGTGTCGTTTCGCAAAGGGGCTCGTCAAATTCTGGAGGCTTCTTACATAGAATTAAATGGTTGGGATCAGGATGAGGTGAGTACTTATCTGATTAGATATCAATGTTTTAGTGCTGCTACCACATGAGCGTGGACCTCATTCGTTGAAATGTCACGTCTTGTACGGGGGGCATTAATTTTATTACTTACGTGATATCAACATAAATCTCTGTGCCGCATTCTGCTACCATCTCTCGTGCATCAGATTACTTGAGATTACTTTGTTACTCACCTATTCACACTCTCCGTGCTAAAGTCATCGACTTTCTCATTGTTGCTGTACACATTGACCGGTCTGCCAAGTGATTCTTTGAGCGGCTTCACATAAGGTCGCTGCGTTGTGTTCTTACTGGAAATGTCCTTGTGAGAGTAGTAGGACAGCATTGGTCTTGGCGTCTGCCGGTAAGGTTTGCTATACAGTATGGTCGTGGTAGGCGTAGGTTTCATAGAAGTTGTATGTTTGTGCACGGTAGGGGATGTTTTATGAGGGGTGGAAGGTTTCGTGTAGAGCAGTGTAGGGGAGGTTTTCTCCTGGGCGAGGGGAGAGATCTCGTTCTTGGTCACATTGTGGGAGCAGCAGCTACCGAACATGAACGTGTCCACGCACATACCCAAATGATGACCGTCCGTGTTGATACACTCCCAGACAAACATGCACCTCCCCTCCACACTGTTCACAGAGCAGGGCTTGGGGTTGATCTTGAGACCTGGCGACACAAGGAAGGATGTGAGAAAGTGTCCCCTAACACCAACTGACAGTATTAAGGGGGGAAATAGTTACCTATGTAGATCAGCATCAGCGTCGCCTAGCCACTAGCTATACACCGGACTGGGGTAAGTATTGGTAAAAAATAAAGCAGTAGGTAGGTTATTAGGTATCTACATGGGCACTCATCAAGTTTGTTTCAATTAAAGGAGTCTATTGTATATACCTGGTTTTTATAAATTCTCACTCGAGGTACTTGGGTATGATTTCCAATACCTGAAATCCTCAAATGCTTAGGTATAATTTCCAATACTTTACCTACTTTTCTTTTTCAGGTTTATAACTTACTAATATACGAGTAAGTGCTTTGTCTGATTGTATCAAGAGTTGGTAGGTATAACTTACTATTTCTCATTGAGGTAGGAGTGGATGGTACTATACAAAGTAACACATGAAGAGCGCCTGTCAGGATGATCCACACCATCCTGTGCTCCTCTGAAATCAGAAACAAAGTTAACACATTGTTAGACATAATCAACTCTTGACATCATAAGAATAGAATAGAATAGATAATAGAATATACCCTGTTTATACTGCCGAAATGAGACTGAAAAGTCCCTTTACTCCCGCAGTCTAAACAAGGTCTTGTGTATTTGGTACAGAATAAATTGAAAGTAAAACACCCTGTAGCTCATATATCAACTTGAACTTCAAGTATTGAAGAAGAATTCATACATGTACGTGGGTAACATAATACAACATTCTGGACTCGAGTGATCATGTAGGTGAAGTTACTCAAGTTAAAGTAAAAGTGAAAATTGCAATGTCGGCCGCCGTGCTTTGCGCGTCTCAGGTTCTCTCCCATCTTGACATGGATACCGCAATATGAGTACCTATATCCTCTATGAATATCTATACCCTCTATGAGAGTACCTCTATGAAGAGAGAATTCGCAGTCTGTTGCTGTTGATAACCTATAATTATCATTTTTTTCCTTGTGGATTGTCTTTCAAGTTGCAATAGGAGGACCTCTAACCTCTGAGTTTGGTCAAAACTTCATACTTTGGGAATTGATGAGGAGGAAGGAGTGTCGATGTGTTGAGCTTCTTTCAAACGGCCCCTCTAGGGGGCAAAGGGGGTGTCCTTATGGGTACAGTCTGGGATCACCGACATTCCATCTTACAATTTTGCAAAAAAAGAAACCTCACAACCAATTGTTAAGCCTTACTGACCTAGTTATGATTCTGAATACCAGCATTTCCTATTTAAGCTTTGGATCAAGAACAGAAGTAATAAATTATAATCGAGTAAAATCCCTCCTTATTTTTTGGGTGCAGGGTCAATTACCAGATAATGCCTCTAGTACTCTTTGCTTTTCATAGAGAACCATATTCAAATAATGTACAAAGGTATAGTGTGAGCAAGATAAGTCCGCCTGGCCCGAAATTTGAACCCCCAATCTCTTCATTAGGAGCCAACTGGTTGTTATGTCTCGTCATCTATACATGAGAAGCTCCCTATACCTCATCGGATCTGTGTCATTATTTACATAATTACTTCAATTTCTCTCGGTTTACGATCTTTAGCCAGATGAGAAAGATTATCCTTATCCTAGCGGGCATTGGGATGATGCAGTGCTTTATTAGTTTATCTCAACATGTGCAGTGAGTCAACAATTTCGCCCAGTATTAAGTGACTTACTCAAAGAACCGGGTGGTGCAAAGTTAAGAACCAAAGAAAAAGAGATGCCAGCCTAGTTAGCTTGGAGGGTACCGTGTCTCCCTTGTAAGCGCTGGTCGCGGGTTCGACTCCCGCCCGGGGAGGATTTTGTCCGAAACATAGCTGGTATAAGGTTAGCTGGCTTTCTTCTATTTCTATCTGTCTTCACTTTGGGTAATATAGCTGTCGTAATCTCACCATTTTCTTTCTTTCTACTCCCGATTGTTAGCCTTTTCCTCGTATTCTCTACTACGTTTTCTGCTTTTTGTACTTCCTATTCTTCCATTACCCACTGACTTCTATTTTTTCTAATTATTTTCAAGACCTAATACATCACTAGATCCATATGACAGGGTCCTGCTCCGTTACACCAGGCTTGAAAACGCTAAATCACTTTCTAAACTAATGAATTCAAAGTCAAACGGTTAACATTGCTCGATTACCTACTTACACGTCCTATACCTACATTAAATTTAAAATCTAGTCGACAAAAAGCCTACAATCCACAATCCTTGACTCCTCATGTCCTTGTACGAATAATTCACACTGGACACATTGGTGATGCCTTTGGAAAGTGGCCAATGCAATTATAACGCACTGTAATGTATGCTATCAGTACCCAGTCCCTCTAATAGAATCGAGATAACGGCCTGCCTCTTTATCTGATTGTGAAGAAAATCAAATTTTCTACATAGATTTCTACTGATAGACAGTGGATAGGTGACTACTTATGTACCTAATTACCTATACAGAAGGAATGTAGGAAAATGACAACTACATAGGTATACCTACCAAATTAGACATGGATTCTTGAATCCAGGATCCAAATTTTTATTTGGAAACCAACTTTTATCTACTGGTATGGGGCTACCAACCAAGCTAACTAGGCTGGTCCGGTTCTTGAGTCCCACTCATATCCTCATAAATGAACTAAAGAATAAACTCAAAAAACGCGAAGATTTACTATCTAGGTTATTTATTTGTGTTGTTCTTCGTGGCTATCGGCCTGGTAAGAGTACGGGATATTAGATATTACGTATCCGGTCTCTTTTAACAGCTTGTATCTACTCTACGGCTGTCGGGCGTGGTGTTCCAAAAATGTATCGACCAAGCAATACGGTGCGCGCGGAGAAGCCCGGTAAGTTAACATCTTGTGAAGGCTTCGCCTTAGTACTACCTTACCCAGGGATAGGCCCTCTGTACCAGAAGCTAACAGCAGCCAATTAAATCATTCAAATCGTATATTGTTTGTAGGTTTATTGACCAACTCTATCAGCGAATTTAGTGCGTTCCCTTTAAATCCGGTAAACCCCACTCTTGCGTTCAACATGAAAGCCGATTTTTAATACAGTAAAAAATGAACAGAACCCGCTACAAAAACTCTACGAGTCCTTAGCATAAAACAAAATTGCAAAATCATTAGGTGGGGGGACTGATTAAACGTCACATGTTACCAGCTAGTTTAGTTAGATATGGTAGTGCGGTCTACCCTGAATGAAGGTATCGAGGCCGCGTCGATTCGACCGGCCACGGGCGGGATTTTTCCCTAGTGGATGATGTTCGTTTCTCGAACGGGCTCGGCTTTTGTCATCCTTCCCTGTCTCCTTCTCTCTTCGATTTTCGGGAGAAAAAGGCCAAAAAAATTGCGATTCCCCCCTTAAAAACTTTAAAAAAAAAAAAAAAAAAAAAAAAAAAAAACGTCACTGTACAACTGCTACCTAATGCTTTTAGAGACGGGGATTTTAACCTAAATTTGGTGACAAGCCACCCGCCTGCATGCTCACACAACCTCGCCCATCCTAAGTAGGACCGGAAAAATCCAGGCCAGAATGCCTAGATTGTCATCCATCTGGATATCAAATTATGTGCAACGTATCTTAACTTCGTTGACTTAGAGGAATTGATGTATTAAACGTGCTATCGCCGCTGACGGCAGAAATCACCATGTGAGGCCTGGTTAGCTTGGAGGGTAGTGCGTCTGCCTTGTAAGTAGTACTTAGATTTCGACTCCATCAAACTTGGCTTATGAGTATAAATACTAGGTTGTGGGTTTGATTCCCGCCCGGGACGGATTTTATGCTAAACTGATAAGGGTTGTTCTTGGAAGTTCCGAGTCGGAACGGCTTCTCTCTTCGCTTTCGAGACGTAAAGATAAAGACCTTAGCACTTAAAGTTCCCTCTATCAAACCTCCTAAGGGTTTGAGAACCACTGGTCGTATAATAAAGTATCTTGTACAATAAAGTATCTTGTAACCTCTAACACTGCCTCCCACGCTCTTTCATCTGACACCGATCTCCTTTTTGGGATGAAAATAAAACTAAAAAGCCAATATTTACGATCCTTGTTGATATTTCGCACGATCTACCTTGTTGATACCCCTGCAGTGCGAACACCGAATATCACACGTTTCTGAGACTCCCAATGACATTCATGAAATTAAAGAGGTCAGTATTATTAAAGTGTGCTAAAATTTATTATTTTGTTTTTATAATGTTGGAACACCAAATGTCTCTTTTAGGGAATATCGGATGGACATGACGACTTGTGCAAAGTACCCACTGCCACTGCCCATTGCTCTGTGCCATTCATTGTGGTAATTTCCTCTCTTGGTAAAAAGTTTAAGAAATCCTGATAAGAGTAACATCAGAGATTTAAATTTCCCTTTGATGACTACGGTTTATGGGATGGAATCATATATCATATCAGCCCATCTTCTGATGAAGTCCGCACATAATTATATAGAAGCGTTTACCGTTTAATTGAATTTAATTACCTACATTATGTAAAGTTACTTTGCAGAGTTAATACAAGCTGGAACCTTCTCGTCGGGTCTCTAACCCATGAGAGTCCAGGCCTACATTAAAGTCACACCAAACTTGACCAAACCCTTCTCTCTTTTTCGCCAATATCTCAATCGCTCCACGTCAGAGTGCTCCGAGAATGCGTCTATTAGTTAGAAAACAAAATTTCCTACTATTTTCACTATTTTTTGACATGTTTACTCAGTACCGGTCCGGAGTTAGAAGCGGTCAAATTTCAGCAAGATTCAATCCGGGAAAAAAAGTTCGGCTCTTACGGGCTAAAGTAAGCTATCACTCAAGACTCTCCAGGTGGGGCGGCCTCTTCAATAAACTGGTCACCTGTTTGCTGATGATATAGCATCGCATGCTCTCATTAAAATATAATGATGAGCCTGAGTCAGCCTTTACCAAGTCAGGTCAGGTCCATGATAGTGAAATAATGAGGCTTATAACTCATAGGTTTTATTTTGTTTTGAGGTTCTTATGGTAATCAGGCGGGATGCACATGGAATAAGAACTCGTGAGGGCTTTACGAAAATTAAAGAAAGCTTTAGGCCTGCCGCACATGAAAATGATCATCTCTCAGAATATAGGATAACGCGACTCCGTATGAGAGGTCTGTATCATTTTCACAGGTTTGAATTTTCAGGCCGAAAATTAAAGAAAGCTTTAGGCCTGCCGCACATGAAAATGATCATCTCTCAGAATATAGGATAACGCGACTCCGTATGAGAGGTCTTTATCATTTTCACAGGTTTGAATTTTCAGGTGGCATCGCGCAACTCCGCGCTAAGCTGCGCTACTACGATTCCAAGGTGCTGCAACCGGAGCGGAGAAGTTATTTGGTACCTTCTTGAGTTTCAAAGTGGCCGGTGTTTTGGCTCCTGAGTCGTGACTGAATCTAGGCGCACGGCAGTGCGCCAGGCCAAGTTCCGGCCTGAGCACGCCAGTTAATATCTACTTGTAATATTTTGGTGGATGTTCCAAATTTCTCTTGTAGGTAATCTAATCCATTTTTAGTGGATGTGTCCCATTTCTCATAGATGTTTGACGCAATCGTTTTGATGGATCCTTTCGGAATTAATGGCAAAATTATGTAAATGTTTTTATAGGGCTAAACCCGCTGAACTGTACAGAAGTGCTGGCAACCTAAACGCTTCATCAGAAGATTCAGCTCGCAGAATTGTCTCTCCAAGACTATTTCGTTTTGGTGGATGTTCCAAATTTCTCTTGTAGGTAATCTAATCCATTTTTAGTGGATGTGTCCCATTTCTCATAGATGTTTGACGCAATTGTTTTGATGGATCCTTTCGGAATTAATGGCAAAATTATGTACATGTTTTTATAGGGCTGAACCCGCTGAACTGTACAGAAGTGCTGGCAACCTAAACGCTTCAGCAGAAGATTCAGCTCGCAGAATTTGTCTCTCCAAGACTATTTCAGTACGAAAACATTTGAGTGCCATTCCCGAGGCGTACCAGCCTAATTGGTTGTATGAATCCTTTCTCGTTTGATGTGCATCTCAGGATTATGCAGGATCATCTGAATCTAAATATTATTGAAGTATTGCCAGAGAAAGTAATGCAGTTCTTATTATGATCCATGGGAGATCCAAATGTAATTGGCTTGTGAAAACGGTTTAGACTTTAGACTCCAAATTATTAACGTTCGTCTAAATATTATTGAAGTATTGCCAGAGAAAGTAATGCAGTTCTTATTATGATCCATGGGAGATCCAAATGTAATTGGCTTGTGAAAAGGGTTTCGACTTTAGACTCCAAATTGTTAACGTTCATGCCAAATATAGGTCACTTTTATGGGAACCCCCATTTTTTATTTAATTTTTGGAATCAGCATAAAATTTTAATTGAAAAAATGTATTCTCTCGAAAAAATTTGCTCTACAAAAATTTGCACAAATCGCGATTTTCTATTATTGAAGTATTGCCAGAGAAAGTAATGCAGTTCTTATTATGATCCATGGGAGATCCAAATGTAATTGGCTTGTGAAAACGGTTTCGACTTTAGACTCCAAATTGTTAACTACCTCCGTATTTACTTTCCTAATCCCTCCTGTTGACTTTAGACTTATAGGTAAATTATGTACCCAAGTCCTAGATATACAATATATGCACATTATTTTTATTCAGGAGCTTATAGGTACCTACTGTGTATGACTGAATTGAAGATTTTCGCTGAAGCTGTATCTCCTTGTTTTAGTCCTTTCTCTGGTCCTCGCTATGAGAATGTTGTTGACGGCTTACCCTAGGATTCAGTTTCGAATCTTTCGATCCTGAAGGCTCTAGGAATCTAGGCTGTCACGCCAGCAGGTTTTCATAATTCCATGTCCAGATTTACCAATTTGATCTGGTGAATCCACAATCCAGAGAATCCAGTCGTCGCGCCGCGGTAAAGAATTAGAGAGTTTGTCTTTTGTTGACCTCTCTGGACTATGGTGCTGTGGTTGAAGTACACATTCTGGTGCAATTATTTCCTGGCTATGCCAATACCCCAAGCTTATTATAACCGATAATCATATAAATAATTAATTGACTTCACAGACTGAAAAGTCCCTTTACTCCCGCAGTCTAAACAAGGTCTTATATATTTCATAGGTAAAGTTTACAAATAAGTATACAGGGTGGTTCGTGATCAACGTTCAATACCTCCGTATTTACTTTCCTAATCCCTCCTGTTGACTTTAGACTTATAGGTAAATTATGTACCCAAGTCCTAGATATATATATGCACATTATTTTTATTCAGGTGCTTATAGGTACCTACTGTGTATGACTGAATTGAAGATTTTCGCTGAAGCTGTATCTCCTTGTTTTAGTCCTTTCTCTAATTTGAACATTGGTCCTCGCTATGAGAATGTTGTTGACGGCTTACCCTAGGATTCAGTTTCGAATCTTTCGATCCTCAAGGCTCTAGGAATCTAGGCTCTCACGCCAGCAGGTTTTCATAATTCCATGTCCAGATTTACCGATTTGATCTGGTGAATCCACAATCCAGAGAGAGTTTGTCTTTTGCTGACCTCTCTGGAATTGAAGATTTTCGCTGAAGCTGTATCTCCTTGTTTTAGTCCTTTCTCTAATTTGAACATTGGTCCTCGCTATGAGAATGTTGTTGACTGCTTACCCTAGGATTCAGTTTCGAATCTTTCGATCCTGAAGGCTCTAGGAATCTAGGCTGTCAGGCTGTCACGCCAGCAGGTTTTCATAATTCAATGTCCAGATTTACCAATTTGATCTGGTGAATCCACAATCCAGTCGTCGCGCCGCGGTAAAGAATTAGAGAGTTTGTCTTTTGTTGACCTCTCTGGACTATATGGTGCTGTGGTTGAAGTACACATTCTGGTGCAATTATATCCTGGCTATGCCAATACCCCATGCTTATTATAACCGATAATCATATAAATAATTTAATGACTTCACAAAGCCAATGTCACGGGGAAAGTTATTGGCATTACAGAAGTGTGCTTGCAGTCTCTCGCTAGGTCATACAGGATTGACTATACCGTGACCTTCACATGCGAAGGAGGTCATATTGTCACAGTTGGATGTAAAGAGACCCGCCGCAAGTCACAGCAAAGGTCAGGGGGTCTCAATATAATGTATCACAGCCAAGTGTACACAATATACAGGGAGTAACGAAAATATGTTGGTAATTTTGTGTTCAATCAATTTATAGTTTATACTCGAGTGTAAAAGAGTTTTTTCTTTTTCGTACACAAAAAAGGCACTTTGAGAATTAGAATTAGGGGTAAACAGCCCTAAAATTTTGGTTAAGCTTATACGAAATGAGTTTTTTCATGAAAGTCCTGAGATGTCTGATTTTCACAAGACTTCCAGAGGCATAGTGAGACTTTGTATCTGGGTATGCAATCCTGGTGTGACATGCATTTGTTGATAGAGGACCTTCACAAAGTTCTTGAGACATCAATCAAGATGCATTTGTTGCTTCAATGTAGGTACGTAAAACCATAGAACGATTTTCCTGTAGGCATGTGATGTTCTTCAATCCAATCGTCTCCATCTCCCACCCTGTCTGTACAATGTATCACAGAAAGGATCAGATATTTATGTGCGACCTAAAGTCTCGAGTTCTTATTACTTGGACACATCGAGCTTGCATGCTGCAATGTTGCATGCTCATCTGGAATCTGGAGATCTTGATGACACTCGGGTCATACGGGAGGTCATTGTGATACCAATCTTCCGATAATGTCACCAAGATACCATAAATTTTATAATTTTATTGATAGTGGTACGGAAATGTATGGAAATGCAAGGAAATGCCACTCATTACCTACTGGTGAATCACAGATGATTCTTTAAAAATCTAGGCAGTTAGACATCAACAAATTCACCTAAATACTTAATTACGTACCTATATTTTTATACCCAAGAATTTTTAGAGCTACCTACTTTTGACCATATTTCAGAGGGCTTCGACTTTTGTAAAACCAGATGTAATAGGTATAGAATTTGTAGAAGTCATCAAAGCACTGATCTAACATTTTACCGTGAAAATTTGGAATGAAGTTTTCGGGAGATAATGTACCTAGAATCTACGTAAAATAAAAGTATTCATATACCACGGCAAGTGCTTCATCTGAGCACTACAAGTAGCTGATACCCGATAGCTACCAGAACCAGAGACCAGACTAATGTGGGCGAAGACATCTGAACCAATACTTTACTCTAGACACAACATGGTCTAGATTTACATGTTGCTTTGACTTTCAAGCTTCTCATCTGCTGAGGGTATTATGGCTCCTTATACTTTACAATTTTAGTTATATTATATCTACAAGGTGGACCAAGAAACAGGGATTTTCCACTAAAAGTGCCCCGTTCCATTTTTTCCCCCCATGAGCAAGTCTTTCATTCGAAATTCTCATGAGATCATAATATTTGATTGTCTTTCAGGTTTAATAGAGAGAACTGCAACAGCAGAGGTACCTATTACCGTTCCGAAATCGAAGAGAGAGAGAGAGAGAGAGAGAGAGAGAGGACAGCACAGGATGGAAGACAGTAACCTGTTTCAAGAACGAACCTTAGGAATCTGTTTAAAAAAGACAATTAAAATGTGTGATATTCTGATGGTAGGTAATTTTCCAAACAAAAACTGCCCATTATGCTTGGACTACCCAGTATATTTCACACACTTCTAATTTACTATTCTGTTTTCTGATACGTTCCTATAGTTCCTATACTTCTATTTCTAATGGTTTCGGCTCGAGCTTGAAGCTCATGGTGACTAATTGACTGCCCATTGTGTTTTTGGGGAGTGATTCTCAACGTTTCTTGGCCTGTTGCACCAAACCTCGCACCTCACCTCATAGTCCTTGTAGTCCTTGTACCACACTACCACAGGCTCACTACAGACCACAGGACCGTATAGGTAAAACCATTGATGACTAGCTGGGAGTTTTTTAGCCACTTTTACAAAATCGTGCTTTATAGCTCTTCAACTACATAGCTCTTTACCTTGTGTTTCGGTATGGGGCGGAGAGAGGGATATTTTCGGGGACTAAACCCGGTTCCCTGGAATGCAGTCCCTTGGCTTGGGTTTGATGGTTTCTTGAAAAAATGACCTTGTACTTTGCACTTCTTTGTACTCAGCCTTCTTTCTGCTCGAGAATTTGACAAACAGCTAATGGATTACCAACGAGGAGATCCTCTGAAAGAAGGGCCATTTTCCATACTGATATTACTGGGTTTTTCTATTGAAAAAATGTCCTCCTTTCTTAGACCTCCTTGAATGGGGAGATGCTTATGTGTATGGCACAAGCCCATAATTCGCTGGACACTGAGTGATCTCAAGTATTTCAAACTTGGGATCTCCCAGGAGAAATCATACCCAGATCAGACAGATACTTATCATCAGTACAAATGGTATCCTAAGATTATTATCAATACACTGTATGTCTATACTAATGCTGTAGGTATGCTATTTTCAGGCAAGAAGTATTAAAAATATTTGACATTCTATATTACACTCATATGATTTTTAAGAAGAAGAAGAAGAAGAAGAAGAAGAAGAAGAAGAAGAAGAAGAAGAAGAAGAAGAAGAAGAAGAAGAAGAAGTTATTTAGATATTAAACAACAACAGCTTGTTAAAAGTTATACATCTTGTTTCGTTTGGTCAAATAAGAATAGTGAAATATGTACGCATACAGTGGAACCTCGATATAACGAAGTCCAAGGGAAATGCCCAAAATTTCATTACATGTAGGTTTAATATCTATTTTACAACAATCTTTTGTTTTTTTTTGCACTCTAATAAAAAAAATATCTATTTTTCGTTATATCGAGGTTTCACTGTACCTAAGTGTACGTATCCACACACTATCCCATGTGACACACACATTAGTAGGTTTGTCCGTTTGTCACATTGTCATTTGGATTGCGGGCACCAGGAGAGTTTTCTCTATTTGTCAACCATTTAACAATTTGGCATGACTGTCCGTATAATTGGCATGTAGGACATGGGACGTGACCTTGACAGAAAAGCGAAATGTCCTCGGACCATCATCGAAATGGCAGTCTATAATGGGAACAGTCAGGGCCGTACACCAGCCCAAGGCTAAAAACAGGGTAGAGGGGAGAGAAAAGATCATCGAGATTTTCGCCCTCAGCTCAATGCGGTTTGAACGTCCCTCCGTCGTCCCTTCCCTCCATAGGAAATCCGAGATGGCGTCATGGCGCGCCATCGGAATCCGTTCCGTTTCCAAAAGGAAAATACAACTTGGGTATTAGTCTATTTTACTTTCTTCTGGTTCTAGAATAGAATATACCCTGTTTAGTGTTTACACTGCTAGAATGAGACTGAAAAGTCCCTTTACTCCCGCAGTCTAAACAAGGTCCCATGTATTTGGTACAAAATAGGTGCAATTTTTTATAAATAATGAAAACCTTGCTTAAATTCTAAAAAAAGAAAAAAAAATACAACTCTAGGCCCTCTTCAGGAGCCTACGGAAAATGAGGCCGGATGTTGTTGTTGTTAGCGGCTTTAGCTTTCGCCGAGTGGCAATAGCAGAATAAAGAAACGGTATCTTTTTGGAATCTTTATGAAGCCGGATGAACTCCCTATAAACAGACCTGAGAACAGTTAGTTTTCCTATAACTATACGAATCTGAAGACTTGAAGACTTGTCTCTCAGTTCCCTAAATAGGTAAATAGTTTAGGTACCTCTACGTTATGTTATGTACTCGTATTAAGGTTTTTTTTTTCATACCTAGTCTCCAATAGCTAATATAGGTATTACCTTAACATACTCTTTCAGGTAAGTGCTCGCTCTGTTTTCACTTTTATTTCATTTGTCTGATCCTTGCCTAGAACTCGTATAATTGTTTCTAAACAATTATCAAGGCACTCATTCACTCACCAAGATATGGACTACGGTCCAGTAAGAAATCATAAAGATATGGACTAGTTACTAGTATGAAACTTTACTAGCAGGTTTTGCTTAGGACTAGCTTTTAGCAGGGTGTGCCACTTTTATTTCATTTGTCTGATCCTTGCCTAGAACTCGTATAATTGTTTCTAAACAATTATCAAGGCACTCATTCACTCACCAAGATGTGGACTTCGGTCCAGTAAGAAATCATAAAGATATAGACCAGTATGAAACTTTACTAGCAGGTTTTGCCTAGGACTAGCTTTTAGCAAGGTGTGTGATCATGTTCTAAAAGTTAACTGGTGTTATCAAGTTCAAGATAGGAGATAGGGCACGTTCCGTCGTTGTTATCAACGTTTGTGAGGCTTTGGCAGGTGTGTCCAACTGTCCAGTAATGGACCTATTTAACCTCAGTGATGTAGTGGATAACGCGGAGTACTTCATATTCTCCCCGAGAACTGTAGGTTGATGGTTCGAGTCCAAGTCAAGTGATGTAATTTAGCGAGTTATGAATTAACGACGTTTGTGACAAGAATTCAAAAACACAGTCTGACAATCAACATTCCTCTTAAAAGTCCTCAAAGCTAGTATCAACCACCAGAAAACCATCACTCTCATCAACTTCTGCCCACTGTCAGTCATCTTTCTAACCCATGTTGATTTTGTTGGAGGAACGAACGGCAATTAATATCAGCTGATCTAGTAGGGCAAAGCTCTCTTTCGTCATCAGTGAGAGGTTTTGGCTACCAATCACGCCAACACGCCATACCACAAACTTCAACCAAGAGATAGAACGTACGACACATGGATTGACTTCATATAGCCAACATTCTAATAGATAAGTTCAGTAGGTTTGTAGTCGAACTAACGTCCTGGTAAATAAAATAAATGTGTAGAAAGTAAACATGTGAGATGTGTACATAGCTCATCTGTTCATAATGGTAAATCTAAATTGGTTAGAGTCTCACTTTATGATGTCCAATTCCCTCGGGACAAAAGTCTTTAGGGTGTTTTTTTTATTTTCTATTTCTTTTCAAATACCTACGTATTCTGCAAATGTAATAGAAAGTCGTGTGATGTTCACACCAGATTTTTTAGCTCAGATTTCTCATTTCTTAAATCTAATCTGGGCGATATTTTCGCATATCTTGCATTCACACTGGTAGATCTTTATTTTTATTGCATACCTGGAGCAAGACATTAAATAAATAATGGTCCAGGTGGTAAGAATGTAATAAAGATCAGCTATATTTACATGAATAAATCATAATTAACTACCCAAAGCTACCTATTCAAATATAGAGACCTATACCTTCACGAACATATACTACCTACACGATGTAAATAGATATGAACACAAGTACAGCTATAAAGCTCAAAAGTAAATAAGAACTTATACCACCTTTTTATACCGATGTTAAAACCATGTAGCTGCTCGTAGGTACCTATGTACTTAATAGATTTTAATAGCCCTAAAATGGACCATTAAAATCACTTCGCTGAAATATTTCAGATGTTGTTCATGACACCACATGTGAAGTTCAGCAATAAAATTCGGACTTAATCACCATCTTGTCACAAAATTTATGGATCGACCGTTTCCAGATACTCTATCTAGGTACTATTACTATATAATCAACGCATCTGACAGGACTCAATATGACGGCATTTGTTTGGTGACCCTGGACACGTAAAGTAAAGTAAGTATTACTATACCTACCTACCTACCTACCTACTACTGTTTTGGTCCATTTTATGGTATTTATTGATTATTTTTCAAGTAGGTACCTAACATATGGATAGGTACGAAACAAAAAGAAATCGACAAACAATATTAAAGTGATGGTAAATAAGAAGATCCACAACCATGTAGGTATCCACCTTATCTACAATTCTACGCATCTGACAGGACTCAATATGACGGCATTTGTTTGGTGACCCTGGACACGTAAAGTAAAGTAAGTATTACTATTTAGGGTCTTCGGATATTAGTATCAGGCTGGGAAGCTAGACGAGTAGTCTGCTCTTGGGAAGTCAAGACTCGAGACTAAAAATATGGAAAGTTGGAAAGCTAAAACTTTCCACTTAATCACAGAAAGCTTTGGAATCTTGACAGAATATATAGGAAATATAAGATACGTCGAAAATAAGTCTCTCTTTAGTCTGTCAGCTTAGAACAATAGGGAAAGGGTAGTAAGAAAAGAAGAAGCAAAGAAAGGGTAGAAAGAAGAAGGAGCAAGGAAAGAGTATAGGTACCTACCTACTAAGGCAAAAAGAAGCAAGGAAAGGGTAGTAAGAAAAGAAGAAACAAGGAAAGGGTAAGTAAGAAAAGAAGTAAGGAAATTGTAGTGAGAAAAGAAGAAGCAAGGAAAGGGTGGAAAGAAAAGAAAGTGACTAATTTGTTGCTACCCACAAACCCATTTCCTTTTGAGCTGACTGGCTGACTTTTTAGGGTCTTCGGATATTAGTATCAGGCTGGGAAGCTAGACGAGTAGTCTGCTCTTGGGAAGTCAAGACTCGAGACTAAAAATATGGTAAGTTGGAAAGCTAAAACTTTCCACTTAATCACAGAAAGCTTTGGGATCTTGACAGAATTTATAGGAAATGTAAGATACGTCGAAAATAAGTCTCTCTTTAGTCTGTCAGCTTAGAACAATAGGGAAAGGGTAGTGAGAAAAGAAGAAGCAAAGAAAGGGAAGAAAGAAAGAAGGAGCAAGGAAAGGGTATAGGTACCTACTAAGGCAAAAAGAAGCAAGGAAAGGGTAGTAAGAAAAGAAGAAGCAAGGAAAGGGTAGTAAGAAAAGAAGAAGCAAGGAAAGGATAGTAAGAAAATAAAATAAATTAATTTGTTGCTACCCACAAACCCACTTCCTTTTGAGCTAACTGGCTGACTCAATCTGGGACAAGGAAAGGATACTCGTAACTCTCGTAAGTCGTAAGTATTAAATTTGGTTTATCTTGTTTGATTTGTGCGGTGAAGACCAGTAGTATGGTCATATTCACTTTCACAAGATGATGAATGCGATAGTGTCCTAGTAATCTTGACATAGTGTCAAGTACTCCATAACACATAGTTGTCATTTAGAACTTTGCCAATTATGACACAGAGGCTTCCGCGTTCCACAAGTGGATAGTGAATTGTTTCTGATGTTGATATTAGGAGAATGTGGATTGGGATTCCCGTGGAATCATCTGCCAGGATCTCAAACTCGAGTGGACTGTCAACATTTCGTCAAATCTCTCGAATACTTGCGACATCAGTGAGGAAATTTATTATTCTTTGCTAGGCCGATACATGAGAGGGAAAGTCGTTAAAGACCCCATCAGGTCTTGGTGACATAGGGGTTAAATAACGCACTCAATATGTATACCAATAGTAAATACCTAATTGAGATTTAATTATTGCTTATGCTTACAGTGTTACAGTATTAAGGCGGGGTACCCTACAATCTACATAGATGAAGCCATCGTTACCCTTCAAACATTTATGTAGACATTTTTTGTTCATTTCCTTGGTCCGATCTTAGAGCTCATAAAACAAAAAATGGAGCTCAGCTTAAAAGTAATAATTAGATGGATAGGCTATAGTTTACAAATCATAATTGGAGAAAAATAATGAATAGTAAACCAACTGTAAGGAGTAAAACTCACAATTCTCTCCGGTTTTTGGATTCATACCTACTACTCATATCAAGGCCCTAAGTAGGTATAGGTACTTTCATAATATAAAATGCATATAGGGATATAGGTACCAGTACCACAATGTTACGTTGATAGCTATTCTACCACAATAACTTGTAATCTTTGACTGATTCTTGCATGTTGGCTAAGCTAAGTACGTCAACAATTTCAGTTAGTTAAGCTTCTATTCGATGGTGAAATAGAAAGTGAGCTGTTGACTTTGACCAAACTTATTTCAATCATGTACTCGTAAAAGTACGTAAGTAAGTATACATACGTACGTAGGTACATGCAAAAGAACAAAAAAGTACAAAAGTGGTACCATTCGTTACAAAATGGTGTGTTTTTTCCTCCTAATAATTGGGCTTGCTTATTACTGCTAGGTATCTACCGCAATAATACCCGCTTTTGGTATTGAGTTCGACTGATATTTCGATTGAAATGGAAATTGATATTGGTAAAATCTGACGGCATAGATCTCTTATGTACATAACTACTCGTACATGCCTATAGGTAGGTATACTTAACTTGACTGGAATAGGCGGCATCAGTACTTGTAAGTTTCTTTCTAAAATGTACTCGTAGGGCACACGTATACTAATATACCTATCTAATGACTGTATGTATGTAGGTAATTATAATACGTTTAGATAATTAATTTTAAAATGCTATGACATAGGCCAGGGAACAATAAGAGAAAATGGAGGAAGCAGTCGTTTCCATGGGCGGATAATGGCTTCTGGGTTTTGGAGGGGCACAAACTTATTGGTAAAATCTGACGGCATAGATCTCTTATGTACATAACTACTCGTACATGCCTATAGGTAGGTATACTTAACTTGACTGGAATAAGCGGCATCAGTACTTGTAAGTTTCTTTCTAAAATGTTCTCGTAGGGCACACGTGCACACGTATACCCAATATACCTATCTAATGACTGTATGTATGTATGTATGTATGTAATTATAATTACCTTTAGAAAATTAATTTTAAAATGCTATGACATGGGCCAGGGAACAATAAGAGAAAATGGAGGAAGCAGTCGTTTCCATGGGCGGATAATGGCTTCTGGTTTTGGAGGGGCACAAACTGAAGAGGATGTGTCGACGGGGAGGGGTGTTCCTATTTTAAATAGATAGTTATTTAGATATTAGTCTGACTGAGGGACTGGCTGACCTAACGAAAGCCTATCAGTCTTATCACCTAGGTCTACTAATACCTAATGAGATGAGGACACACACTATCAGATAGAACTGACTCTATCAGGTAGACCTGACACCTAATCAGGTCTACCTGATCCTGACCAAAGCTCATTACCTACGCCACGGGTTCACACTCATGCCTAACGAGTGGCTGACCTAACGAAAGCCTATCAGTCTTATCACCTAGGTCTACTAATACCTAATGAGATGAGGACACACACTATCAGGTAGAACTGACTCTATCAGGTAGACCTGATTAGGTGTCAGGTCTACCTGATCCTGACCAAAGCTCATCACCTACCTACGCCACGGGTTCACACTCATACCTACGCCATGTCGAACATGAAATCCGATGCTTTGGTTCGTGCGAACTCAATGAATCTGAACAAACTAATGGATCAAAACACAGAGTTACCTAATCCTGGAGCATGTAACCATATATACATGATGCCGTTTATTTCATTCCTTAATTCCTAGCCGTTTCTGAGATATAAGCGTGGTTCGCAAATCACGAACCACCCTGTATAATAATGACATATGTAGATACCATAAATTTTATAATTTTATTGATAGTGGTACGGAAATGTATGGAAATGCAAGGAAATGCCACTCATTACCTACTGGTGAATAACAGATGATTCTTTAAAAATCTAGGCAGTTAGACATCAACAAATTCACCTAAATACTTAATTACGTACCTATTTTTATACCCAAGAATTTTTAGAGCTACCTACTTTTGACCATATTTCAGAGGGCTTCGACTTTTGTAAAACCAGATCAGACAGATACTTATCATCAGTACAAATGGTATCCTAAGACTATTATCATGTCTATACTAATGCTGTAGGTATGCTATTTTTAGGCAAGAAATATTAAAAATATTTGACATTCTACATTACACTCATATGATTTTTTTGCTCAGATTTCTCATTTCTTAAATCTAATCTGGGCGATATTTTCGCATATCTTGCATTCACACTGGTAGATTTGTAGGTTGATGGTTCGAGTCCAAGTCAAGTGATGTAATTTAGCGAGTTATGAATTAACGACGTTTGTGACAAGAATTCAAAAACACAATCTGGCAATCAACAACATTCCTCTTAAAAGTCCTCAAAGCTAATATCAACCACCAGAAAACCATCACTGTCATCAACTTCTGCCCACTGTCAGCCATCTTTCTAACCCATGTTGATTTTGTTGGAGGAACGAACGGCAATTAATATCAGCTGATCTAGTAGGGCAAAGCTCCCTTTCGTCATCAGTGAGAGGTTTTGGCTACCAATCACGCCAACACGCCATACCACAAACTTCAACCAAGAGATAGAACGTACGACACATGGATTGACTTCACATAGCCAACATTCGAATAGATAAGTTCAGTAGGTTTGTAGTCAAACTAACGTCCTGGTAAATAAAATAAATGTGTAGAAAGTAAACATGTGAGATGTGTACATAGCTCATCTGTTCATAATGGTAAATCTAAATTGGTTGGAGTCTCACTTTATGATGTCCAATTCCCTCGGGACAAAAGTCTTTAGGGTCTTCGGATATTAGTATCAGGCTGGGAAGCTAGACGAGTAGTCTGCTCTTGGGAAGTCAAGACTCGAGACTAAAAATATGGTAAGTTGGAAAGCTAAAACTTTCCACTTAATCACAGAAAGCTTTGGGATCTTGACAGAATTTATAGGAAATGTAAGATACGTCGAAAATAAGTCTCTCTTTAGTCTGTCAGCTTAGAACAATAGGGAAAGGGTAGTGAGAAAAGAAGAAGCAAAGAAAGGGAAGAAAGAAAGAAGGAGCAAGGAAAGGGTATAGGTACCTACTAAGGCAAAAAGAAGCAAGGAAAGGGTAGTAAGAAAAGAAGAAGCAAGGAAAGGGTAGTAAGAAAAGAAGAAGCAAGGAAAGGGTAGTAAGAAAAGAAGAAGCAAGGAAAGGGTAGTAAGAAAAGAAGAAGCAAGGAAAGGGTAGTAAGAAAAGAAGAAGCAAGGAAAGGGTAGTAAATCTGGGACAAGGAAAGGATACTCGTAACTCTCGTAAGTCGTAAGTATTAAATTTGGTTTATCTTGTTTGATTTGTGCGGTGAAGACCAGTAGTCTGGTCATATTCACTTTCACAAGATGATGAATGCGATAGTGTCCCAGTAATCTTGACATAGTGTCAAATACTCCATGACACATAGTTGTCATTTAGAACTTTGCCATGACACAGAGGCTTCCGCGTTCCACAAGTGGATAGTGATGTTAATATTAGGAGAATGTGGATTGGAATTCCCGTGGAATCATCTGCCAGGATCTCAAACTCGAGTGGACTGTCAACATTTCGTCAAATCCCTCGAATATTTGCGACATCAGTGAGGAAATTTATTATTCTTTGCTAGGCCGATACATGAGAGGGAAAGTCGTTAAAGACCCCATCAGGACTTGGTGACATAGGGGTTAAATAACGCACCTAATATGTATACCAATAGCTACCTATGTAGAGTGGTCTTCTGAGGATCTATGAGCCAATCACCATCAAAGGAAAAGTGAACGAAATGAACTGAATTTTTCATTACATCTGTAGCAGACGAACTCGTGAATCTTCAGAAATGGTCAGTCTGCAGTCTGCATCAGTAGACCAATTGGAAATGCATTGATATCTCGTGGTACATTTACCATTTGATCACAGGTGCATGTCACATGTTGCTAAGACAGCCTATGTTGCATCAGTAGACCAATTGGAAATGCATTGATATCTCGTGGTACATTTACCATTTGATCACAGGTACATGTCACATGTTGCTAAGACAGCCTATGTCTGTAGACTGTGTAGACAGTACAGAGTACCTACAGTCTTATTACAGAATAATATTAGAGGCAATCCTATTGTTCTAGACATCAAGCATGTTGTACTGGCAACTTGCACTGATGATAATAATTATGATAATCATGGAACTAAAAGACTTCTAATGTTAAGGCTATGGTTAGAATCTTGTAACTTCTTCGTAATGCTTAGCCGGTACACTTGAAGATTTCACGTATCTTTTCTAAGGTACCTACGTAAGAGATCTTGGATTCTCTATTGCATTTGACCGAGGACCGTGTTAGCCATTTAGATGATAATAATTATGATAATCATGGAACTAAAAGACTTCTAATGTTAAGGCTATGGTTAGAATCTTGTAACTTCTTCGTAATGCTTATAGCCGGTATACTTGAAGATTTCACGTACCTTTTCTAAGGTACCTAACGTAAGAGATCTTGGATTCACTATTGCATTTGACCGAGGACCGTGTTAGCCATTTATCGAGCTTGTAACTTTACTGATACCTAGCTTGTTTCCTGTTTGTTCAAATTCTCGAGTTATCTGGGGTTTAAATTTCAGAGGTACCGTCACATTTTTCAGTCGGATAAAAGCCTAAACTCCGTGGTTAATCGCTGCTCACTGCTCACATACTTACCCATATGTACATACCGGCTTGCAGCAAACCCTTACCGATTGTGCTGTGTGGACATTTCTAGGTCCGTTCGAAAAAGAAATTGTGGGAAGATGTTACGAGAGATTTTATCGGCAGATACTTTGAAAAGATAAAATACTATGAGAGTGACTTATGATCTTTTCATAATTTTATTACTCTTCAACGTCGGACATAGGATAATGTAGTGACTAGTGCAGACTGTCAGAGGTATCCTCCCACATATCCACCCCTGTTTTATCCCAGAGTGGAGAAATTCCCCGACGAAATCGGGATATTGAAAAAATTTAGGTATTCTAGGTAGGTACGAGCTCTATCTCCAGAACCCAATACCTATCTAGAAAGCTAAAATTTGGAAGGAATATTCCTAATATGTATATGTAGGTATGTTCTAGATGGGTGCAAAGAGAGGATTTTGCCGAAATCCAAGCCGATCTCTAATTATGAATTTATGATCAATTTTCCGTGGCGAAGTGCGAGCGAAGGAGGTGGGAATATTCATCTATGAAACTATCACGTTTAAAATGATGAAAATGAAAATCTACCAAACGGTAGACAGTAGACTGTTACTTGTAATTCGTACACCTAATATCAATCCAATCATTATTCTTTTGGCCATCCCTTGATAACTTTTCTTTCCACTCAGAATGAAGAGTTGGGTAGATAGGTACCTGTTTCAAAGGTGACATTGGCAATAAACCAGATTTGCAACATCTTATTACCAACTATTTATGACAAATTATCACGTTTGAATCCCATAGGTAATAGCTCCAGTAATATTCCGTATACAGGGTGTGGAGACGGATAATAACGTGAAGGCGTAGGTACTTTGTCTGCTATCCCGGTATGGCTCCCAAAACGAATATTTGCCTGGGTAAGTCCAGGCATTTACAGTATTTATTTACCTACTGTTTACACAGAGTATTACAGTTTGTACATTTGGCACCATGTACGTATATATTATGTCCCAAATCACTATCATTTTCTTGTACAGCGTAGGTACTTTGTCTGCTATCCCGGTATGGCTCCCAAAACGAATATTTGCCTGGGTAAGTCCAGGCATTTACAGTATTTATTTACCTTCTGTTTACACAGAGTATTACAGTTTGTACATTTGGCACCATGTACGTGTATATTATGTCCCAAATCACTATCATTTTCTTGTACAGTACCTATATCATGGCCTTCTATAACCTATCTCAGGAATGGATCACTTCCTGAATTTACATAGATGAGATCCCAGATCCCCTAAAAAATATAAACCTGGTCATGTTCCCATGTCTGGAAACCTCTTGGTCTGGAAACTAGAAAAACTTGATTACTAGTAAAACCAGATTGTGCTGAAAAAAATGCACATATAATCGTAGTCATCACTATTATATGAGTAACGAGGTAACTATAAAAATTACTTATAAGGCTTTCTTTAGATGAGTGGCTCCGGTAAACTACCTAGCTCAATATTTACCGTTTTCCTGTAGTCTTCGGTTACACGAGGAAACGTAGATTAAAAATTCGGTCCTCCCTTGATTGGTGTAGGGGCAAACAGCCATAAAGGACGGGTTAAGCTTCTACGAAAATCTCTTGATTGGGTAACTTTTTGGGAGCTTATTAATTATTGGACTTACGAGTAGAGCCTGTACATTCCTACATTATCATGATTTGACAATGGCACTGACAGTGTTAATGGGAACATAATCGGAGCTTTTTATGGTTGATATTTTACTGTACGCTGTGCCTACAAACTGCCGAAGAATCGAGCAATTTAAATCTGCCCAAAGCAAAGTAGCTGAATAAAATTACGTATCGTCAATGAAAAAAACATCAAATAAGAAATAACTCATTGTCATTGGAGCCGAAAGGAGTACAAAAAACTTGTACTGCTTCGAAACTTTGCTGAAAATCGAAAGTGGATCAATAATGCTGATGGGTTCACCTTGAACATGAGTATTTTCGAGTAAACTGCTTGTGGGTCTATCTGTCCGTTCTAATAACTAACTGGCACTTGCACAAGGAACCTGTATTGAAGAGAACTTCATTAGAAGAGATGCGTTAGGGTGTAACTACACATATCGATGCAAAACCAAATGAATATTTGTGACTTATGTACTTGGACCTACAGTCTATTAACACCTTAAAGTGGAAGTCTGAGAGATATCCCGCCCTTCCCTATGAGATTATGTAGGAAGTAGGATACTTACTTACCTCCTCTCTCCCCTGTCTATAAAAATATAATCAGTTAATCTTTCTCTTCCCATCAGACGAAAGATTTTCTTCGAGACAGGTAGATTCTATTCCAGACCCCTCTTCCTATCCACAAACAATGTCTAAATAGCTAAATACCTAATACCTATCACATTACAAGTAGGTAGGTACTACCTATTTATTTATTTTCTATTTAAAAAAGCGGAAAAATCGGATTTTTTCTTCTTCGATTAAATGGTGGAGATGTGTGAGAGAAGACATTGGTGAATAATTAAATTGAAAAGGAAAGTCCTGGCACAGGCACGAATTCAGAGATTGATTCTAGTTATTTTTATTAAGCGAACGATCGTGAGGTCTTGACAGTTTTGTATTGGTTTAGAACTTTAGATGTTTGTTTGTTTGTTTGTTTGTTTGTTTGTTTGTTTGTTTGTTTAATCATATAACTCACAATTGCCTGGTCCGATTTTGATGAAATTTGGTGAGATTAAAATATCTGTTACCTATTATCAATTCTAGCTAATTCATTTCGTTCTAGCTAATTCAAAGCAATACAAACCAAAAATAAAACAGAAAAGCTTCCATCAATAGCACGTGAAATGCACCAGTTCATGCCCGAGGTATCACCTAGGTTGAAGTTGATCAACGTTTCGCGTGGTTGGTATCTAAATGAGTGACCATCGAGGCGATGGCGTGCTGGTGGCTTCTCCCAACGCACTCCAGACTAAGTGAGGTTATTGTGAGGAGGCTGGTAACTTATCGCCAAATGAAGGGTAAAACCCCCCATTAGGTATCAAAATCCTGTCTTAGCAACATGTGACATGTACCTGTGATCAAATGGTAAATGTACCACGAGATATCAATGCATTTCCAATTGGTCTACTGATGCAGGCTGACCATTTCTGAAGATTCACGAGTTCGTCTGCTACAGATGTAATGAAAAATTCAGTTCATTTCGTTCACTTTTCCTTTGATAGTGATTGGCTCATAGATCCTCAGAAGACCACTCTACATAGGGTGGTGAAATTCCCCGACGAAATCGGGATATTGAAAAAATTTTGGTATTCTAGGTAGGTACGAGCTCTATCCCCAGAAGCCAATACCTATCTAGAAAGCTAAAATTTGGAAGGAATATTCCTAATATGTAGGTATGTTCTAGATGGGTGCAAAGAGAGGATTTTGCCGAAATCCAAGCCGATCTCTAATTATGAATTTATTTATGATCAATTTTCGGTGGCGAAGTGCGAGCGAAGGAGGTAGGAATATTCATTTGTTCAATGAAACTATCACGTTTAAAATAATGAAAATGAGAATCTACCAAACGGTAGACAGTAGACTGTTACTTGTAATTTATTCCTACACTTAATATCAATCCAATCATTACTCTTTTGGCCATCCCTTGATAACTTTTCTTTCCACTCAGAATGAAGAGTTAGCTAGGTACCTGTTTCAAAGGTGACATTGGCAATAAATCAGATTTGCAACATCTTATTACCAACTATTTATGATTGTTTTTTTCATTGACGATACGTAATTTTATTCAGCTACTTTGCTTTGGGCAGATTTAAATTGCTCGATTCTTCGGCAGTTTGTAGGCACAGCGTACAATCATTCGAAAAAAAAGCCAACCTACGACTGGTTTCATTCCTGAATTTATCCAAAGTAGGTATCTAGAGGTAATCCAAGTAGCAAACTGCTATAGTAAGAAGAAATTTATTACCTATATTGCCAGGTTAGGAATGAAAAGTCTGTTATGTATGGCTAACTGCTTGCTTGTATGTACAAACACTATTGCCAGTGTAAGTTATTGAGCTACCAATGTATGTGAACAAATCTCGACTCTCGAACGTGAAGGAAATGGTGTGACAGTAAGCCATCACAGTACCTACTATAATCTCGTTCTAAGCTATTGTAGGTGACAGTTTAAATAGACCAGAAAGGTAACTTTACTCTTGCAACCCAACCTAATCCTGTGAAATCAGTTTGGAACGTGAAGGAAATGGTGTGACAGTAAGCCATCACAGTACCTACTATAATCTCGTTCTAAGCTATTGTAGGTGACAGTTTAAATAGACTAGAAAGGTAACTTTACTCTTGCAACCTAATACAAGTAATATGTACATGTTGAAGTCAACAATTTTGAAAAAAAAAGGACTTTTTTTTCATAAAAATCCTGTGAAATCAGTTTGACTCAAAAGGCTCCTTTCTTATTTAGGTAATCCCCTCTTCCATATTGGCGCTCAAAAAGGTCATAATATGTAGTGAAATAGTTTTCTGGACTTCCTGAATGAACAGTCGAGTGGCGATTGCTATAATATTTTACTATGACAACCTTCAAATGACCCTGTATATTTAAAGGTACTCAATGCACTCAAAGTCTCAAAGATATAATTCTCTCTGAGTGATAATTATCTCATAAATATGTTCAAGTATATCTCAGTTCTAATTCTCACCTGATCTTGATTCTTGATCAATATCTTAATGTGAAGTATGAATGCCACTTGAAAGTTCAAAGTTCTCTTGATCTGTATCTCTCTTTTAATTTCATTGGAACAAAGATAAGGATGTAAAACATTTCTATACAAAAGTATACTTCTCAATAAGCATTGTAATAAGGAAAAAATTCTATGAATTCTAATTTTAGAAATTTGTGTTGTTAAAATTATTTTTAGTGGATGTGCCAAATCCCCATTTCAATTTCAATTGGACAACGAGAAGGAGGTGAAACTTGAACTACTTACACTGGTTTGAGAAATTTGACACATCCACTAATAAGTTTTCTCTCACTCCCCCTTCCTTTTTCCTTGAAGTTGAAAGCAATATCAAGCGTGATATGTTAGACACCCATGTCCTGGTGAGGACAAAATTATTACTAAGGGTTGATTAAATCATTTCAATTTGGATAGGGTTTGATGGCAAGGATTGTCTTGGGCAATAATTTTGAATTTTACAAAAAATAATGAAGAGTCATTAGCTATTATTTACCAAACTACTAAATATTATTATTTAATGGTGTAATCCTTTATCACACCTTATATTTGGTACTTAGGTACGTCTTTTATTGGGTACTTACTTTGGGTGTCTCTTTCAAAACTATTGGGCGTTCGTTAGAGAGGGGTCTTGTGGGCACTCGTTGTCTCTCCTAGGAACTCAGGGCCCAGCAATGACCACCCTGTATAGTAAAGTAGACGTAGATGGTACACCGGGTAGACTCAAGCGCACGTGGTCATTCCACGGCTCAGTGAGTACCTAGATAACATCATTGCCATGCTCCTTTACCAGGTATCCCCATTTGAATATCGCAGCGATTTGTGCTAATGGTATAGCTGTATTTTGTTAATAGATTGGGTACGCTTGCTCAAATCCAGGATCGAACAAAGGAGGACTTGGTGGAGTTGAAATCGTTTAATGTACGTATACCTATATGTAAGAGCAAAATGTTCTAACTCCACTAGTTTAGCACTAGATTTGATATACAAAGGTCTGTATAGGTACCTATGTATAGAAGGCTTGCCAAACGTCCCGAATGGGCCGGGACAGTCCCGAAATTCAAGGGGTGTCCTGGCGTCCCGTTCCAGTTTTTCATTTTGGGGCGTTTTGTCCCGAATTTCCGTTTTTGTCCCAGAAAAAATTCGGGACGCGTTTTTTAACTTTGAAATTAGGTACCTACCTCTATAAATCAGAATTTGTTCTTAACTTGTTTAAATTTGTCATGCTTTCATCAGTTTGCTCTGAGGAATGAAAAGTCTGTTATGTATGGCTAACTGCTTGCTTGTATGTACAAACACTATTGCCAGTGTAAGTTATTGAGCTACCAATGTAGGTATGTGTATGTGAACAAATCTCGACTCTCGAGGTAGGTAGTTTAGGAAATAAATTGATCTTGACGTCAAATTAGAAATTTGGGCATGACACGATTGATGATGTAGAATGCAATCCCCCCGCTAATCAGTAAATAAACAAGATAGTTGAAAGTTTAGCACCGATAGGTAATTTCCGAAATTTTGGTTTCCCTTTTCGGTTTTTTGATTACCAAAAGTCACGACATTACAAGCCGCCAGGTAAAGTCTGACGACACTCTGACACAATAATAACCAAAGAAATATTGAGCCGAAATTTCTGATTTCTATCGAGAAATTCCAATAGTTTTTTTTTCTTTCTTTTCGTAAAAAAATAAAACGAATGGCTATATCTCTTTTCGAGTCGTAAATTCAACAATCACACATGTATTATGTCGGCCGGTGCCGTGTGTAATTTATTTAACAAAGAAATCCAAAGTTCCGATCATTATTTACCAGCTATCGTGTTTTTATACTAATTTGCCTATAGGTGGATTGGTTTTTAATAGGTGGGTGGCCGTGTGAGTTGGATCGATTTCGAAATACATTTTTTTTTTTTTTTAGTAAAATTCGGCTAATATGCTTATTGATACGTTATGTAGGTGATAGGGTTACTTACCTATCGTACCTGTAGAGAGGTATATCATAAATATATGTATCTAGGTAAAACAGCCATAATTTTACGGCTGAGAAATGAGGAATAGTACAAGTTATGATGGGTCTGTTGACTTTATGGATGCAGGATCCCTTTTAATATGTACAACATCGTAGCTTCGATCTCTTCGATTTCCAGGAATGGAATACCGGGATTTCCGGGAATTAAGGGAAGAGAAAATGAGAAAGTGAGAGAGAATCTCCAACAAAGTACACGCATAAATAAGAGAAGGAGTTCACGAAAAAATTAATTCAACACTGATTAGAATTGAGAGCGAAAGCGTCCGTATAATTCCCCTCGTGTGAATTATGTAGCCACATTATTGGAAAGGTCAGCCTCCTTATTAAATATGAAACAGATAAGGTAGGTACCTCGGTCATAATTGTAATCTATCTAATAAGAACGGTAATTATTTTGAATCTTTAGTGTGTTCTACGGCCAACTTTGCAGCCATTACCACTCACTACGATGTGTTACGTCTGGTGAATTCAGGGTACGCCAAAAGTTACTTACCAATTAGGCAGGCACGTTATGATGGGTCTGTTGACTTTATGGATGCAGGATCCCTTTTAATATGTACAACATCGTAGCTTCGATCTCTTCGATTTCCAGGAATGGAATACCGGGATTTCCGGGAATTAAGGGAAGAGAAAATGAGAAAGTGAGAGAGAATCTCCAACAAAGTACACGCATAAATAAGAGAAGGAGTTCACGAAAAAATTAATTCAACACTGATTAGAATTGAGAGCGAAAGCGTCCGTATAATTCCCCTCGTGTGAATTATGTAGCCACATTATTGGAAAGGTCAGCCTCCTTATTAAATATGAAACAGATAAGGTAGGTATACCTCGGTCATAATTGTAATTTATCTAATAAGAACGGTAATTTTATTATTCTACGGCCAACTTTTCAGCCATTACCACTCACTACGATGTGTTACGTCTGGTGAATTCAGGGTACGCCAAAAGTTACTTACCAATTAGGCAGGTACCTACCTCAGGACGGATGCCTCTGTAATTTTGCAACCTAGATATTTAGGAACCTCCGAGGATCACGTTTTTTCTCTCTTCGAAACTGAAGACAGAATTTGAAAAAGAAAACCTTGTGATACCTATTTATAATCAAATTTAGATACACAGTTTACACAGTAGGTGACTCTATTTTCAAAGTTATTAAAAAAATAAATAAATAAAATAAAATAAAACCGGAAGTTTGTCTGGAAACTCCGGACCAAGAAGTAAATGATCTCTCAAGCTCTCAGACGCCAGACAGGCTGAAAGTTCGTCTTGGAACATATTACCGAATCATGAAATTGGTGGTTCCCCCTATTTCGAAGATCTGTGCTGATAACACCACAGGTATTATTTACGAGCTCGTGGTTTGAATGGTTTGATATTCAATACATTGACGATAACATCTTTATGAGTCTGGCTAGGCTGGGAGATTCGTTTTCTAAACTATTAAGCTTGACCAAACTTCAACTACAACTACCTTTGTGTAATTTGTTGAAGTATCGAAATTTCAGATCCATTGATAGCTATCATCGTGTTTTTTTTTTTTGCCAGAGACCGAAGCCACGTAGGTAAGCCATAATTATCCGTCTAGGTAGGTACTTTCGTTTAAATTGTATCTACGTATGTAAACAAAGTAGGTACGTACAATTAGTATGGTAAACATGTGAGGTTAGAGGTTAACCATTCTGAAACCCTCCAATAACCTTTTTGTAAGTTTCTACAAGATTATGATACCCATTATTTTCATTCAAAGTTGTATGTTTTTAAAGTCAACTTTTTATCGGATTGAAGCTAGAAGTTTTACCACTGGATTGCCGGTTTCGAGGAAGAAACATGACCCGGAAAAACGGATGGGAATTTCGGAAAAAATAAAATGGATACCGTTTTTCTCCGATAATAAATAAATAAATAGGTAATTTAATCAATACTACCTAGTTAATCGAAAGAGGTATTTACCCATGGGGGCTATGTGATTTTCATGGGTAGGTATAACAGACAGGATAATGTAATAATTATGATGAAGACTATAATAATTATGTGTGTAACTATAGGTGTATAAATAGATAGGTACCTACCAATTACTTTCATAATGCCTGATGGAAATCTCACTTCAGACTTTCTGAAGCACAGGTACCTACTCTCTGAGAACATCGTGTATTACTCACATAGTATTTAATATAATATTAATATTACGCATACTATCCAGATTCCAGACGATGAATATAGCTATAGTACAGCGGTTCTCAACCTTTTTTTTTTCGCCTGCGTACCCCTTGGGTACCTGGGTTTAATCTCACGAACCCCCACCACCATTATATTAAGTACCGGGTATTCGTTCCTAGATATTGTGTTTTGGACAGTTGTCTGCGCATACAAAGCCCATATTTATTTTGACATTGAGCTATTATAGACTTGGGGATGTATTCAACTTTAAAGGTACCTAGGTAAGTTTGACTAGGCAAAAATGTTGGTGCCTATTCAGGTGTTTACGAGTATTTTTCTAAAATTAGTGGATGTGTCCAATTCACCAACAGTAGAATTATCAAAGAACTTAAATTTGAAGCTAAAAACTCCCCCCAACAAAGGTAGGAAAAAGAAAATTTCGGCAACCATGAAATTTTAGCGTTTATTTTGCCTTTGGGATTTTGCTCCAGTAAAGTGTAAAAAATTACAAAAAAAATCTTACCTTTGAAGTAAAAATAATTATGTGGGAAAATAATCCGTCATACTTTAGGAACAAACTGTGGTCAAAAACAGGAAAGAGTCAAAACAGAACTTTCGGCACTTGAAAAAAATCCTTGGCTTAATTAAATCATTATTATCGGTCTTAATATTTAGGTATTTTTTTTTTTTTTTCAAAATTTGTATTTTTAATTATAGATATATTTTTTTTACGTAAACGTGTATAAAAGAACCGCACTGGAGAACAGTTACAGGTACCTAGTTATTTTCCTACTCGCGTGTTACCAGAAGGCAGTTCCGCACTTTACTGAAGTCTTTAGGTATCTCTATCTGTTCTCGGAGTCTTTAGAACTCACTCTCTCCTTCAGAGTTTGCCTTCGGGCACACCTTTCAGAAAAAGAGTTTTATTGCTAAATGTTGTCAAATAGTATTTTATTGTTTATTTGAGTTATTCATATTAAATACATTACATTTGTGTGAGTATTGTTTCTTTGTTGCATTACCAGCGCACCGATTGCACTCATGTGTACCTAGATAAGACAAGAGGAGTACAATTTGTATCTAGGATTCTAAGATAGAGGTATCTTTTATCTATACGTAGGTACGAAGGAGTATTTGTGTACCTAGGTACCAGTACTACATACCTACTTGGTAGTGTAGTTCAAAATTGGTTGAAGGCATAGCCCGTGTTACTGCAAAAATTGCACTGAAGAAGGTCTCCTGTCCTGTCAAATCCGACAACCGTCGAAGTATGCAGAAACTTATCGAAATGAAATCCTTTGGATATGAAATTTAAGCCCTTAATTATAAGTTACCAATTCTTAAGTAGGTTATTTTGATTGGATACGTTGTTATTTTACACCCAAGTCGATTTTAGCCGCCCTTTGTGTACTTTTCCAAGGGACAACAACATGTAAGCCCTTGATGAAATGGACACAGATAGTAAAGTAAGTACTCCCTTCATTATACGTAAATAACTAGGTGCGTTAATTTTGAAAACAAAGAGGATCTGTTCAGAATCATAGTAGAGCCTAGGCACAACCACTCAAGTTCCGTTGGAACAAGTGTGGTGGAAAAATCTTTCAACTTCTAGTCTTTCAGACGGTCTGACAACTGAGGTCGAAAGTTTTTTCCCGCTACACGTTGTGACGTTCTGACAGAACTATATCTGATAGACAGACCATCTGAGTTTGAGTGACCGTCATGATAAAATTTTTCCGAATCGCCCCTCAATTCGTGCACCTACCTAAGGCTTACACTCATGACATGACTCATGGTGCAAGACACAAGGAAACTATGTATGTTAGGTACCAATCTACCAATACTTAAGTGCGGAAATCAAAGTTGCCAAAAAAGGTCATAACTCAAAACCATCAATCATTTCATTGACATGGGTTATCAATCAATCAAACTGTCTTCAATTATCAATTACAAGAGAATGCCTCTTGTACACAATATTTCTATGTCATTAATATGAGCTCCATTTTCAATCAATCAAACTGTCTTCAATTATCAATTACAAGAGAATGCCTCTTGTACACAATATTTCTATGTCATTAATATGAGCTCCATTTTATAAACAATATGAAAGTTGTTAGGAATAATAACAACCGATTTTACGATTATGGCAATGTCAATAATATCGGAATCAAATTAGTATTCAATAAGGATACTTTACAATTAGATCGGACCAGCTACTTGGTCAATTTGTTATGAATATTATTATGTCATGAGTCATGACATATTGAATAACGGACAGCATGTGTTAACAGTTCTTACAAGGTTAAACGGTTTAAACCTTTTTGGGTTGTCCGATCTAATAGTCTTATGGTTGACCTAGGAGTGTAAAAATTTTTGACCTAGGGGTGTAAAAGTTTAGACTTATTGTTGATCGAATTTTGGACAGTTGTCTGCGCATACAAAGCCCATATTTATTTTGACATTGAGCTATTATAGACTTGGGGATGTATTCAACTTTAAAGGGGGTCCCTTAAAAAAAAAAAAAAAAAAAAAAAAAAGTATCTACCTACCTACTTCAGTACCTCGAGGTCAAAATTCAGTACTTTTTTGGACCGTACTGCACTGATAAGCCGTCAAAATTCAAAATTTGCTTTTGTTATTCTTTTGTCCGCAATTTTTGATTTCGGGTACCCCGGAGGGTCTCTCACTTACCCCCAGGGTACGCGTACCCCCGGTTGAGAATCGCTGTTGTAGTATAATAACCACCTACCTACCTATATTTAATATTTAATACATGTGGAGATGTAGGTACATATTATAATAACTGATTAATCACCCGGTTGATCCATCATAATTTCAGGCTCAGACTGACCGGAAGGCAAGATTTCTATTTACACAGCAATTATCAGCCGCGGGCCATAAAATTGCTGCAGATTTCCAAAACCCACCTCTCCGCGTATAGGTGTATCAGAGATTTCGTACATGAATTCTATTAGCGTTGTGAAGCTAACAGTTATCGCTAACGTGAGAAGGTGTTTCTGTGTTCTTCGAGAGGTAAAGAACATGCAGAACTCATAATATGTATACCCAGTATACCTACCTAGTATAAAAATTAGATAATATTAGTAGGTATATTACATTATTATGTAATGATCTAGAAATGGGTACTTCATTGAACAATATGCATATGCAGGTACCTGCAATAAAAATGGTGCTCAGGCAAATTTAAATTATAGTCAATCCTGCTTTTGATTACAGTGTTGCCAAAGTTCTTGCGTGTTCACTTTTGAGCTAACTGAAGCAGCGCTCGCTACCTGCTGTTTGATATTTGATAGCTACTATTTTGCCACTACTAAGATGTATAGCCATGTTGCACGAGACAGTGGACATTTTGCTTGATTTGTACATTGTAAACTTATCTCTTGTCCATATTGAGCTTTTGAACGCGAGCCAGGGGCTGATAAGAATCATAAGAGCACATTCTGACATGGTTGGCCCAGGTTACCTGTCACTGTCACTCGGGCCAGAAAAAAAGAAATGAAGAAAGAAGGAAAGAAAGGAAGAAAGAAAGACAGAAAGGAAGAAAGAGAGAAATATTAGTTAGTGAATGTGCAAAATTTTCCATCATTATTTTTAGGACTGTACAGAAAAGAGAGAAAACAACATTTTAAGAAATAGTGGATGTGTCATATTTCTCAACAGGGATAGCTTTGCATTTGCACCTTTAACTTACTATAAAGGCCATACTGGGTATTTTAGTACTTACATATGTATTTCCTCATGCTACATAGAATTTAAATATAGGAATAATATAGGAAGGAGGGATACCTATAATTACCTACCGTCATAACTGATAACAAGATGACTTACTCAAACCTACTTGCTACTTACTTGCCTACTCATAAAAATGGAAAGTTGACTATAAAATAAATCGATTTTTTTTTGAGATTTCGAAGTACATTTGCATTTTTTTTTTCTTTTCGCAATTCAACATTAGTTTGCCAAATAAACAGTATCGTTCGTTATCTTCGTTCAGAATCTCAATCTCACTGATATCTTGTCTGGGCCAACCATGTACTTTGTATTTGTACTTATGGATAGTCCAGAAGTCTAGAAAGTGTTTTCTTAAAATTACCAAGAGTTATTGAGAAGTTAATATACAATTATTTCCTTATGTTTTGTTTGTAAGTCATGCAATATATTCCGAACATGCGTGCCATACTATCGCCCCATGTAATCTAGAATCAGATATTAGTAAACACCACATGTGGCTTGAGGTTTAGTCTAATCTGTCCACAGAGTCCTACTTCTGATAACTAGGATAGACGTAGGTACTTCAGAATCATCAACCTTGGATTCTGACTTTCTGAGATCTCTATTTCTAGAGCACGATATTGTTTATACTTGACCCCAAAAATTAGGAATAAAAGAAAAAGTAAACGAAAGGAAACATGTCAGGAAAAAAGTAACACAAAAGGAAGCTCACCAGAGTTGAAAAGAAATGGAAAGAAAAATCCTTTCTTCTCTCGAACCTGCTGCCAAGACAAATTAAAAAAACCAGACAATATATGATGCTGGGAAATGATGAGAGCGTTACCAGAGTACTATCTCAGAGGAAATTCAGCGGGAAGAACTGGAAAATAATACTAATGATTAAATTAAGTAAAACCATGTAAAAAGTGACATTTTGAAGGACATTGCACTCAACTTTCCAGTTCCAGGTCACGTCAGACTTTATGCCATCTCGTCCTTTTTTCTGAGATGATAGCTAAACAGCCAAGATCTGAAAGCTTCCCAGCTAGCAACGATAACACGTTGAATGCAAGAGTTCCCCATGGATCATTGAAGTCAATCAACGCGGGAAGAACTGGAAAATAATACTAATGATTAAAAAGTGACATTTTGAAGGATAATGCATTCAACTTTCCAGGTCCACATCAGACTTTATGCCATCTCGTCCTTTTTTCTGAGATAATAGCTAAACAGCCAAGATCTGAAAGCTTCCCAGCTAGCAACGATAACACGTTGAATGCAAGAGTTCCCCATGGATCACTGAAGTAAATCAACATTGTCCGTGGTTAGTATCCACATGGGTGACCATTTGGGCAATCGTCTCAACTTTTTGGCATTAGTCTGGAATCAGACATAGACAGTGTCCACAGGACCAAATCAACACATAGACCCCAGAGGTTGAAAGAAAAATGGAAAAGTAACAAACCAAGACACTTGTCACATTGAAAACCAAGATAACCTACAAAATAATGACACTATTAGGGGACTATTAGGCAGGAATTATTAGATATTGAATAGATTCTATTACTACATTTTACACTATTGTGTCGTTGTTCACGATCACATTAGGTATATCTAATGATGTTTACTGATAAAATCATGAAGATCCATTCCAACATTTCCTCATGCTTGTGTTCTCTTCTACGTATCTATATCTTGTGTACTTCGTATTGAACCTGGAATTCAGAATGTCTGCGAATGTTTAAGCCTGCTGTTTGAGAGGATGAGAGATGGGGTGAAATGAAGGGGTAAAGATTATTTATTGGTAAAAGTAAAGCTACTGAACATACCGAAAAGTCCTATGCCACTGTTACATAATCAGATCTTTTGTGACGTGGAGAATGACTGTTTGCTGGGACTCTTTCATTTGGGCTATGTTATGGGTTTAAAAGAGAGATAAAGGTATTGAATCCTGTGCCAAAATATCTACGGCTGTAAGGAGAGAGAGAGAGAGAGAGAGAGAGACTGACAGACATAGAAAGACTGTTAACACTTCTTTTAGTGGATGTGTCTACAGCTCCACCTACCACTTTACCGCGCTAACCACTACTGAGAGTACTGAGACAATACTATGAAATGTTCCGAAGAGATAGGTACAGAGACGCTGTAGCTGGACTAGAGAGAGGCTAGATAACTTCCACAATCAGAAATCCTTACAAACGTATTTCTTACAATATTTAAAAGTTCCTTTGCCTTTTCTGGGTCGAGATGAGAACCGTGTTCCGAAGTGGAGATGTTGACAGTCTCGCGATGAATACTAAACAATGTATCAATCAACGTTGTCCGTGGTTAGTATCCACATGGGTGACCATTTGGGCAATCGTCTCAACTTTTTGGCATTAGTCTGGAATCAGACATAGACAGTGTCCACAGGACCAAATCAACACATAGACCCCAGAGGTTGAAAGAAAAATGGAAAAGTAACAAACCAAGACACTTGTCACATTGAAAACCAAGATAACCTACAAAATAATGACACTATTAGGGGACTATTAGGCAGGAATTATTAGATATTGAATAGATTCTATTACTACATTTTACACTATTGTGTCGTTGTTCACGATCACATTAGGTATATCTAATGATGTTTACTGATAAAATCATGAAGATCCATTCCAACATTTCCTCATGCTTGTGTTCTCTTCTACGTATCTATATCTTGTGTACTTCGTATTGAACCTGGAATTCAGAATGTCTGCGAATGTTTAAGCCTGCTGTTTGAGAGGATGAGAGATGGGGTGAAATGAAGGGGTAAAGATTATTTATTGGTAAAAGTAAAGCTACTGAACATACCGAAAAGTCCTATGCCACTGTTACATAATCAGATCTTTTGTGACGTGGAGAATGACTGTTTGCTGGGACTCTTTCATTTGGGCTATGTTATGGGTTTAAAAGAGAGATAAAGGTATTGAATCCTGTGCCAAAATATCTACGGCTGTAAGGAGAGAGAGAGAGAGAGAGAGAGAGACTGACAGACATAGAAAGACTGTTAACACTTCTTTTAGTGGATGTGTCTACAGCTCCACCTACCACTTTACCGCGCTAACCACTACTGAGAGTACTGAGACAATACTATGAAATGTTCCGAAGAGATAGGTACAGAGACGCTGTAGCTGGACTAGAGAGAGGCTAGATAACTTCCACAATCAGAAATCCTTACAAACGTATTTCTTACAATATTTAAAAGTTCCTTTGCCTTTTCTGGGTCGAGATGAGAACCGTGTTCCGAAGTGGAGATGTTGACAGTCTCGCGATGAATACTAAACAATGTATAACAGCACTCGTACGAGTATTAGAAGAAAATAAAAACTTCTCAGAAAGTACGAGGTATAACAATACTGCCTGACATCTAATGAGGCAATGAGACAGTATTTCTGTGTCACATCTCAAGTCGTGAAGAAGAGTGACTTGGTAGCCGTAATGAATTTTAATTGCTAGATTTCAAGATAGATCTGCTGCTATTTGAACTTTTACTTCATTACTAAATGGATAAGCGATGGAAAATGGGTATTCTCGCGAAGGTAAGAAATGCATCCCATGTTGGATTGCAGTAAACGTTTCACGCCTATTTGAATATAAATATCATCTCGAGATAAAATTGTGACCGCTAGTCCGATAAGAGATCCCAGTGTGATTCTTTCCGCTTTTCATTACTTTTACTTGCAACTTTACGTTATTACCGTTTAAGTTGGATGTCAATTATTTACCAGAGTGATTTTGATCTCCGAAGGTTTCGCCGAGGTGAAAATGGGAATTACCTGTAAGCTTTCGAGCATAAGAGAAATACATGGAATATCTGCGAGTAGCTAGGTCGAAGGAAGTTCGCTTGAGGAGGGTCCAGGAATTTTTTGATTTATGGATTAAATAGAAGAACAAAGATCGAGAGCATACTCGTATATTGGATTCCCTGGGTCCTGGGATTCAAATTGTTTGATTCTCCATTCATAAACAGATGAATGTAAAGATGCAATGAACATAAATAAAGACCTTTTTCCTGAGTGGTTAAAGAAGCTGGAAACCCTCTGACAATATGAATGGTCTTTTGGCCATACTGATGTTTACTTCACTGAGCTTGGTGAGGTTACTAGTGGAAACTTAATCAGTGGCGTTCTCGCCCTCTAGGTCAGTGTGAACACAATGACCGTCTAGCAAACGATTTCAAATTTCAGCACAGCTTTCTTCGACTGTTCAGCGTCAAGGTTCTTCTGGCGTGGCGAAGTATCAAAGTCAACATCTGTGAAGTTTATTACCGAATGAATTAAACAAGAATAATGCGAATCCGTCATAAAAGACGGGGTTTTATGACTCTATTCTACGAGAGATGAGATACGAGGTCCTCTGGATGAGTCTCGCACGCGTTACGGTTTAAATCCCAGCAGAATTCCGATTCCGATTATGTATGATAATTTGTTTCGGTAGCGTGGAGTGTATGTGAACGTCGGTACTAATGGACTAATTTGCATGCAAATTTGTGTGTGCCGGCTTCTTTCTCTATATTGGGACGGGACAGGAGTGCGGTTTTTATTATACTTAATATGCGGTGGTACACAATGCAGGTATGCAAGGATCTGTACTGTGCAGAAGAGCGGTACGGTACACTCATTGTCTGCAGATTTTGAGCTCGGAGCAAAATCTAATGGAAAGCAAGCATATGACCAACTGAGCCGAGATTGTACTTCTACCTTCTAGGAGTCTAGGGAGCTAGCCTACATAGGTGCACACACAGGAGATGGGAGGTGTGACTTGGTAGCCGTAATGAATTTTAATTGCTAGATTTCAAGATAGATCTGCTGCTATTTGAACTTTTACTTCATTACTAAATGGATAAGCGATGGAAAATGGGGGAATAAGTAGGATGTTTTTTTTTTTAGACTTTTGGTGATGGTGAATAAATTTACTTATGTATACGAGAGGGCGAATTATATCAAAATTTTAACTATGAGTACCTAGCCTCTCATCAAGACAGCTTTAAAAATAGAATAGTTAACCACCGCAAAAGTTCAAACGGATACATATATACGTAAATATGTGTATCTACCTCCGCAGAATCAATCTCAACCTTCAATCTCTCCACAGCTACTTGCAGGTACAACGACAGAGTAAGCAGAAGGAATAGGAAGCCAATATGACCATATCCTTCAGTCCATGTGAGAGAAAGAAGAATGCAAACCGCGTAAACTATATTCGGATTTCAGCAATCGAGTCGAACTTTTTAATTAATCTTGACCAAATAGTGGTTATTGCTATGATCGGTATAGCAATTATCATTGTTGCAGCTGCATAACAACTTTGTTAAGAAGGGAAAAGAGGACAAGTCAACTGAGCAACTTAAGACACCAGGATGAAGCTCAACTTTGAATCAACAAGTCAACCCAGTAGTAAATTGAAAGTTTAGAAATACCTTTGTAACGTACATTCCTACATTATCATGATTTGACAATGGCACTGACAGTGTTAATGGGAACATAATCGGAGCTTTTTATGGTTGATATTTTACACTTCTTTGCACTTCTAAAAATGAACTTGGTGAATTGAAGACTTGAACTGATACGACTGGGAATTTTTTCAAACCTAATTAGGTATTATTGCAACTTGTAGTTTAGAGAGAGACTTTGTTTGAGACTTTGTGATTTCTATGCCAGATTGTCATGATGTGCCATAAAGGCCAATCCGCCAACATTGCTTTTTTCTGAAACCAAAGCAGAGGGCAAAGAACAATAGACCACTGACGACCTCTCGTAATAAAAAATAATGAATAAATCACAAAACGCTCCAAGTTTCATCGTCTAGAATTGTTCAAAGAATCTTTGTCATTCTCTGCTGCCTTTAATGGCTTTGAAACCTTTAAATCACAGTCTATCAAAGCTTACAACTTTTATGGCAATTCGAATCGTTTCACACCGATGCTCCATGGAGAAATGAAATTTATTACACAAAAGTTCATTAAATTAAGCTTATTAGGATTAGTAAGCATGTATGTATCAAAAGGATTTTGCTGAGCAATAAATAATCTGAACATTAAACAGTTTGTTCACCTGACTACCGTGGGTTTCTATAACGTATTCATTGACACGATGTTGAAGATCAATAGACTCTAGGAAGTCCTCAGAAATACTTACCTACCTATATTGTGAACTAGGTACATTTATTCAATAACATATTAGGCATAGCTTCAATTCTTGAACTTCCTTCAATCGTGAACTTCAGACTTAAAATAAACTTCATACATATTGACGAGGTATTGTTGATCTGTAAAGTTGCATGCGTAATATTCCCATCTTACATCACAGAGATGCACATTTGCACAATCAAGACAGACGGAGAGTCCCAAGTTATAAATAATGTGCGGTCTAATCCTCTCTGATTTAGACGTTTTGCTAGAGTGCCATAATCTGGTTTCTATGCCGGTACTTGGCATCTATAGAGCAATTAGAAGAAATTAATTTCTTGATCTCTCTCATGGTTGCGGTTTTCGGTTCCACTGATGGTTCTCTTTGATACCAAAGTCAAAGCAGACTTTGGTTCAGGGCCTGACTTCACTGTTGTATTTTTTGTTTGCTCAAACCTTTTCGGCTGCTAAGGGGTACCTTGAATACTTTGCTTTGGTCGTCCACTTTCCAATGGTCCCACTTTCCAATGGTCCTTCAAATTTTCTCTTCTGTTTTCTAATGATTGGTTACATTTACCAACATCTTTTTGTTGGTCTTTCATGAGTTCGTCTGGCTTTGCCGCCTTGCTCTTGTTCCTTTACCCATATCTTATGTGTTGGTTCTTTATGAATTGATTTCCTTGTCCTTCGATCTCACTACCGCATCTCAAGTTCCAAATGATTCATCAAGAGAAGTCTGGGTCAAAATGACAATGGCCCATCTTCATTTACATCCGATGTTCCATGACCTAGTTTGAACAATAGATTATCACGAGCACGAGACCCCTGTCTGATGTAATGCATGGCGGAGAAAGTGGTAGAGACTTCTAAAGATGACATTGGGGGACTTACACGGACCACATAATAGCTCAGGAATAATTATCTTATTAAGAGCTTGGAATTTCCAAACCTAACCATAAGAACCCACTGAGTAACTAATTGTAAGTTCAGGGTCTTCACAAGACAATGCGATGTAAGCTATATGTATCATCAGTTAGGCACAGAGTACCTACTACGGAGCATCACGATAGGACAAGTTATAATCCAAACTATTAACAGAGCACAAAAGATCAGTTTGACCCTGTAGAAAAGCATTCTTTTGAAGTAATTAAAATGAGAACTAAAGTTAATAAAATGAGCTTTGTTTTATTTTATTTTCTAATTAAGTGCTCATTGCTCAACACTGATAAAGTGGGTCTGAATGATCAGACACACTTTTAATAGATCATTAAAACCAAAAGTCCATTAGAATCAGACCTATTGCTAGAACTGTCTCAAGTCTCTGTTAAATGAAAGTTTAAATCGATCGTAGTTCGCCAAATGCAATGCCTACGAAGAAGAAATTGAATGGTGTACCTTTTTGACAAAAGTAAAATGGAAAAGGCTGAACTCAATTATTCAAATGATAGCTCTTGCAATGTCAGTAAGGCTGTATGCCATAAATAAGACAATTATTCTAACGGTGCGGTGGTCAATGTTTGGAAAGATTCCAAACATGGGACGAAATTAGTTGAAGAATTACCTACTGTCTTAACTGTTTCAAGAAATTCCTGTAGTGACTTCACTATAGGAACAAGATGAATATGAAAACATAGGTAGGTATGTGTATGTACCTACTCGTTTAAATTTAAATGAAATAAATTTCTTCAAGGGAGAGAAATTTGTATTCTCGCGAAGGTAAGAAATGCATCCCATGTTGGATTGCAGTAAACGTTTCACGCCTATTTGAATATAAATATCATCTCGAGATAAAATTGTGACCGCTAGTCCGATAAGAGATCCCAGTGTGATTCTTTCCGCTTTTCATTACTTTTACTTGCAACTTTACGTTATTACCGTTTAAGTTGGATGTCAATTATTTACCAGAGTGATTTTGATCTCCGAAGGTTTCGCCGAGGTGAAAATGGGAATTACCTGTAAGCTTTCGAGCATAAGAGAAATACATGGAATATCTGCGAGTAGCTAGGTCGAAGGAAGTTCGCTTGAGGAGGGTCCAGGAATTTTTTGATTTATGGATTAAATAGAAGAACAAAGATCGAGAGCATACTCGTATATTGGATTCCCTGGGTCCTGGGATTCAAATTGTTTGATTCTCCATTCATAAACAGATGAATGTAAAGATGCAATGAACATAAATAAAGACCTTTTTCCTGAGTGGTTAAAGAAGCTGGAAACCCTCTGACAATATGAATGGTCTTTTGGCCATACTGATGTTTACTTCACTGAGCTTGGTGAGGTTACTAGTGGAAACTTAATCAGTGGCGTTCTCGCCCTCTAGGTCAGTGTGAACACAATGACCGTCTAGCAAACGATTTCAAATTTCAGCACAGCTTTCTTCGACTGTTCAGCGTCAAGGTTCTTCTGGCGTGGCGAAGTATCAAAGTCAACATCTGTGAAGTTTATTACCGAATGAATTAAACAAGAATAATGCGAATCCGTCATAAAAGACGGGGTTTTATGACTCTATTCTACGAGAGATGAGATACGAGGTCCTCTGGATGAGTCTCGCACGCGTTACGGTTTAAATCCCAGCAGAATTCCGATTCCGATTATGTATGATAATTTGTTTCGGTAGCGTGGAGTGTATGTGAACGTCGGTACTAATGGACTAATTTGCATGCAAATTTGTGTGTGCCGGCTTCTTTCTCTATATTGGGACGGGACAGGAGTGCGGTTTTTATTATACTTAATATGCGGTGGTACACAATGCAGGTATGCAAGGATCTGTACTGTGCAGAAGAGCGGTACGGTACACTCATTGTCTGCAGATTTTGAGCTCGGAGCAAAATCTAATGGAAAGCAAGCATATGACCAACTGAGCCGAGATTGTACTTCTACCTTCTAGGAGTCTAGGGAGCTAGCCTACATAGGTGCACACACAGGAGATGGGAGGTCCTTACGATAGGAATAGGTATTGCTATCGTTAGTGTTCGTTTTACTATAAGACCAAGCATCCATCGGTGTCTCTTTGAGCTTTTATCGTTCAGAGTGTTCAGACATCTCCGAGATTTCATTGCAGTCAGTAATTTAGTCAATTAGTAAGCAGTGCTCCGTGCTCATAAAGATAATTAGGTAGGTATTCTGAAAGCAAAAGTTTCACCTTGCTTCACACTTGATCTTGTGGTGAAACAATTGACTCAAAAATTTCAAGTGCGTTATTATAGGTCAAGGATAGTAAGAGTGATAACATTCCATACAACATACCATTGAAAAATAAAGTTAGATATTGTCAGATGAAATGTTAAATGATGCCAGACTTTACACTCAAGTGTGAAACTATGTATCTCTGTTCATGTCTTCAGTCCTGTTCATTCCCATTCCTCCATAGAGGACATTCTGTCTAAATATCTGATCGATGTCATTCCAAATCAAAAGTTTTTATAAATTATCAATCAGTATTGGCACAGCCATGTAAGCAGTCAAAACAAACATTGATTTATTTAAAACCTGTTTGTCGTAAAACACGCATAAGAAGTTTTCTTGACAAATTGTCACAACTCACAATTACTCGTATAGGTAAAACATGTGAGAACACACATATTTTCATACGGAATCCTGCGTTCACCTTTTATCACGCTTCTCGAGGTGAAATTAGAAGCCAACTATGGGCATTGCCCATTGGGCAAAAAACAAGGACCATTCCTAATTTTGGACGCTTCTCGAGGTGAAATTAGAAGCCAACTATGGGCATTGCCCATTGGGCAAAAAACAAGGACCATTCCTAATTTTGGTACCTACCTACCTGTTGGACGTTGAGTTAGGAGACCCCTGCAGGCAAACTGTTGAAAAAGTTTCTCGTTTCTTAAAAAAATGGTTTAATTAAAATTATGTTTGCCAACACGAAAGTCTCATTATAAAATTTTTAGAATCAAAACCATCAAGTGCCTATCAGTAATGTTGTGAAGAAATTATGTTTTCATTAGCATTTACCTGTTACTGTTTGCCAACATGTATTGTCTACTAATAAACGTATAATATGTAGTTCTCCTAAATATTCATCTAAGTGTTTAATTTTCCTCTCGTGCAATTTAGTAAATGTTTTGAAAGTTAACTTTGTGTTAAAACAAAGAGATTAATTTTATTCAAATCTACAAAAATACCTACATGTCGGTACTTCTGCTATTGAAGTTTTGATATAAAACATTTTATTCCATCAAGATAGCTTTATTATAAAGCTAACCTGATTATTTAATTTTACAACCTCATTTCCTGAAACGATGATTCAAAATCTCTTAATGACGAGTACTCAAAAATTTATCACCAATAAAAAAATATTTCACAAGATGTAGGTAGGTGGAAAGATACATGATGGGTAGGTACCTACCTATTATATCCATAAAATATTTCATTCATTTACCCAAGCTTAATGACAAGCTCTCTTCAGTGATCTTTTAAATCATGAAGATAACAAAACAGGTACCTACTGATAGTGTGGGCAAGATCCACGTTTTGTGATCCTGAATCATACTGGTAGGTATTTATCATTTTGTTCGTCAGCAAGGTAATTGTGGGAGTGATTCAGTGATGGAGAAATTATTTTAGAGATTGTCCAATATTGACAGTTGGTTTTGATATCAGCACTTTTTAGTTGATTCCAATTCCAACGGTTGACTTTAGTTTTTACTTTCCTTTGTCTTTTGAATTGTTTTCGGTCTGATATTTTTTTCAACACCAAGTGCTAGTTTTCCTTTGGGATCACTTTGGACCTCTCTGAGAAATTAGTTTGTCACTTTGTTACGAGTTGGTACATCTGTTTGTGGGGAAGTCTGTCATTACGAGTTACGAGGCCTAGCCATGCATGTCTACCTCAGCCTCTTATGACTACATTATTATGGTTTTCTTCACTTTCTTCGTCATTTACAGCGTCTGACCAAAGTTTTCAAGCCTGAATCTTAATTGAGGACAAAATGAAATGAAGGAGAAATTACAAAACATGTACTATCTCACTAATAATAATAAAGTACCTATTTAAATAATCATGAGATATGAAAATCGTCCCTAAAAGTACACAAGTACTTAGAGGGATAAATAAAGAAAAGACTGTAAAGGAGATTTAGAATGTTGTGGCTCAGGACTCCAAGGAAGCATGTGAGGACAATTGAGGACTTGAAATTTGGTCAACTATCTTACCCATTTCAGCTTTGGTTTCGTTCGATTTATAATCTTTCGGTTGTAATTTCGGTTTTAAATCATTCTCTTATGGATGCATTTCTAGGACATGCATTAATATGGTTTGTAAATTCATTTGGAGTCGTTGGTAATTTGATCCAATGTTATTTCTGTTTTAGTTTTATCTTGAGCTTCTTAATTCATGCCTTTTGACAAACAGCGTTTCCTCGCTACAGATGTGGTTCAGCGCTATGCAAGGAATAGACACTGTCCTCAATAGTGGATATTCTATGGTAGCATATGATTTTCTATAAAATAATAGAAATTTCCTAACCATATCATTAGATTTAGGGGACATTTTCTGCTTGATCATTGATGAACAGAATATGGAAGGGTAGTTTTGAATTTTAAAAGAACGCTTTGGAAGCATAACAAAATCCGCTTTGCGAGCGGTATCTCTTTTCGAAATGTTGAGAAAAGCTGTTGAATTTCAAACGCAAATGCATGCCCGAAATTTGATCCTTTCAAGCAGAAGCAAAATCAGAACAGATAAAACAATAAAAACACAAGTCAATACTTCTGAGATATTTGTTTCCAATGTGAGAGTCAAAGATATTGAATGTCAAAAGTATCCATGTTCCATTTGTGTTTTTAAGTAAGTAGGTTGTACGGTAGTAGGTAGCTACCAAAAAACTCTCTGTGACCATTGATTGATCAATTTATTATTTCTGAATTTGAAAATTAGGAATCGCTCCCAAAAATCCAACATGTATCCATTGATATATGAATGAATATTAAAATATAGGTACCTACCTAGAGTACGTAGGCATTAAAATATTCGTTATACCCAGTAGACGTTATTCTTCTTAGCCACAAGATCTATTGACTATTTACGAGTATTTCAATCTGTTGATTCTTTTAGAATTTCTTTGCTTGATTTGATTTAATATCAAATCAATATCTATCATCGAATTGATTTGGTCAATAATTCGACTAATGCCACAGAATTTCTTTGTCTCTGATAACAGCAGAAAAGTTTTCCTTAAGTCATTAGTGGTTGGCGATGGTTGCCTGAAAAAGTAAAGTTGTGGAAAAAGAAAAGAGCCTTTGGTTACACCGTCTTGTGTCACCTGTGACACACCGTCGATGTGTCACAGAACCATTTAGAAATTTTGCTTTCAAAGCTTCAGTAGACTTGGATCCAAAGAATCTAAGGTGAGTATTTTGGGATCCAAATCAAAATAGGCCTTGGACAGATCCCAAAGGGTATATTGATTCATAGATTCGTATAAGCTTATCTCATCCCTTGGGGTAGTGGCCCCTACACCTAAGCCTCAGAGTAAACTTTTTGTGTGTGGAGTTAAGCAGGGTGTATTGATTGGGTCAAATCAATGTAGGTAGTTCCTGGTTCCTATTCTATTAGGTCCCTCAATAGAATGCACTGAGGACTCTCAACAGTCTCAATTGTTGAGTGATGTCCTCAAGTCCAGGATATTGGAAGTTAGTATTCCTCTTGAGGAGAAAGGCCTCTGGTTCTGTCCACTGTGTGGTCTAGCACCATAGTCCTATCCTTCTTGTCATGCCATCCTACCCATGGTCTGCTGGTTCATATGCACTTGATCAGTGTTCCATGGAGATGCATTGTGTACATTGGAGTACTTAGCCCATTTGGTCATAGGTTTGATGTTATATCAGATCGAGGCGTTGTGTCATGTGCAAGGGTTAGCCCGTTTAGTCACAAGAACAATACGGATATTTCCTTCCTGTTCCTTCCAAACCGGTTACTGACGATACCGAAAAATCTCAATCAAAATCTGCCGAAATATCTTGGATACAAACTACCAACTAATTGATTAGATGATTAGGTACATAGATTGGTAGGTATATCATAAGTAGGATCCAAAATTCAACACTGTTGAGAAGAGTATCCGGATTTTCTCCACTGTTTATGAGATTCTTTGACATTCTCTACATAGATTTTGTTTTATTGTTTCGCTAAATCTAAATGTCCCACAATAGGTTGATAGACAATTATACTATCTTGAAGTTCCCATTGAATTCTGTGCCATCAATTTATTCGTGCGTACCTCTGGCTTTGAAAACCACAATAGTGGTACCACTGGAATGAAGAACCACCGAAATTTGAAGGAATTCGGTAGGACAATCTGACATTATTTTGGTCATCAAGATGTTGTTTGAAGATTCTGTGCAATATCCAGTTGACTATAGTTCCAGTTCTAGAACTTGGAGTAGATGGTGAACTTGAAAATTAGTCGGGTTTCAGAAAACTTTCTTTTAGCGTGAGAAGTTTGTGACATCCCATTGTGCTTGGTCAGTCGTGTGATGCGAGAAATTGAGGAAACGCTTACACCTGCTAGGTATCAACTGGATTCAATAGCATTGGTAAGCCAACAGGTAGGTACTTATACTGAGTCAAGTTTCTTCGTGGTCATATATGAGGAAAAAAATTCTTATTTAGGCCTGACGGACGGACCTGATCAGGTGTACCAGTGAGTGGCTGGCCTTATCCCAATTTTCTTGGCAAGCCTATCCTTTTAGAATGTGGCGAACAAAAGGGTCGCTCTCCTCAGCATATGGCAGACCTCGGATATTACCAATCCATTTTATCAAATTGAGATTGGATAAAAACGCAATCTGAAAAAACCAACAGTGATCCACGCAAGCCGCCTGCTACGATATGGGTCCGCACCTAATGGCTTTTCCGCCAGATGGGTCAGAAAACTAAGTACCCGGTTTTGGGCAACGTTCCCCTATATCAACTTTACACGAAAAACCTTAAACTTACACCGTGAGTTAGCTGTTAATCCAAGTCTTGATATCTCCAAGATACCATGGTTTACACCGAGAGTTTGTTAGCTGTTAACCCAAGTCTATCTACCTATCTCAAAGATACTCACCATGGTTGAGCAGCACTGGAAGTACATTGTTCAACAATGCAGTGTTTATTATTCCGGAGCGCATCGTTAATAAGTTGATTTTTAACACACGGGTTCACAGAAATGACCAGCGAGTAACGAGGGGGACCAGGAGGGTAAGTTGGTTTTACCTTGTTTTGAAAATCTGGATTAGGTATATCCAGATAAGTGGCCAATGTGACATTGGGTATCTTACTGCTTTTGAAGATCTTCTTTTACTGCACGTTTTCCGAATTTTATTTCGGGGATGGGGTTCTAGCTTCCTTAAATTCTTGTGATGACACATCATGTGCTACCTCCCAGTGGGTATCTGAGCCTTTAGTAAAATCAGGAATAGTTGTAACCCCTATTTTAGATCCCCGCTTAGGATACTGCCTATAATTTTTTTGGTAAAACATAACTTTTGATTCGCCCCTGACGGATCCCTGTTGTACAATGGACCTGGTAGTTGGGAGCTACTCATTACTATTGTGCTTATATTAATAGGTCGTTTTTAATTTTTTATGATGTTAAAAGTTGTTCGAATAATGCTATCTTTATAGCTTTGTGTTAACGGAGAGTAATTCACGGGCTCAGAACTTGCATTGTTCTGATTAGCTTAACTTTTACACTTTGGACAAGGGTCTCTCAAAGAGCACCTACAGCCTCCTCAGCAGTTTAATAACTTCAGCAGCAATACACTTCAAAAGAACGTAAAAATGGGCAAAGTTGTATGTAATAAGGTGCTGTTATGTGGGGAGTTTCTACATATCCTCGGCCTGTGATGCGGCCATAATGTCTTTCTTGGATCATCATTGCCCCATGTCTCATCAAAGCAAAATTCGATTCCACGGGGTGCGATATCACTCAAGTTGTGAACCACTGTCCTATGCAAGGCTATTAGATCTTTAGAAGTCTAGGAGTGTGCTCATGAATAGGTTATGGTGAACAATTAGTTTATTATTTTACTAGACCGGTGTTCTGACAATAATAGGGCTACAGGGAGCCCACTGAAAGTCCTGTGTAAACATTCTGTTCTAATGAACAGATAATAATTTCTTCTTTGGACCCAATAGTTATGTAGGTGCCTACCATAATAGTACCTACTCACACTACCAAAATATAGGTGCCTAGCTAAAATTGTATAGGCTTCTTAGTTGAAGAGAGAACTGGTTGAAGAAGTCCTTCTGTTGTGATTATTTTCCCCCAAGACTCCCAACAGGTCTGATAGAAGGAACTGTAACAACGGAGGTCTTATTGTTCCTAAGTTGAAGGATGGCAGGATAGGGGAAAGCCAGCCGTTCCGAAAACGAACCTTATCTCTTTAGGATAAATCAGTTTGTCCTGGGCAAGAATTGAACCCGCGACCTTAGGCGCTAACTAGGCTTGATGCAAGATGTAAATGTACATTTTGCGTTTTCCACCTTGCATTTTATGATTTGCAGATCTCTGTAAATCGCCCATTCCGATGAATCTTTAGTGCTTTTCATACTATTTGGGATTGACGTTGGAAGAATACTTTTTCCCCATGAAATGTGAGTTCCACAAACCCACTTAGTTCACTTACCTATTCGTATACGTCTGTGTCATTTGGAGACAAAGTGACCAATCTGGCAGACCCCAATTAAAACACAATTTACAAGGCGACACGATAAGGTCCGTCTTCCAACTAAGTAGATACTTGTTGTACGAATATAAAATATTCCTTGGAGAATAATTAAACATTATGTATTAAATAATAAGTAGTACCATAATATAATAATTAAAATTACATTACTCGAATCCGTTATTTACAAGCTAACGGGAAAAACATGATATATGGACGAGTTGGTAATGGTGAAGCTAGTATTTAAAACGGACATGAATCAGGAGTATTTATGTTTAGCATCTGAAAAACTGGGTGGTCTCAATTTGCTTAACTCTAGCTCATCATTAATTTCCTGAAAAACAAGTCCCTCTTAGTTCCAACCACTTTTTTCCAGGTATTCCCTGATATCTCTGCCTATGGAATTCCAACAGGTGTGTCCACACATAGTCGACAGGCCGTAGATCAATGTCAACTGAACCGTTCACACTACCTCGATAACATAGATTCAGCTCGTCGATCGACGGCCGGACGACTCTGTTTGGACACACTTTTAGATTAGGCCAGTTAAAATTACCCGGAACGACCGAAACTAGTGCCAGGTATACCTATTAAAGAAAGTTTTTCTAAAGACATTTACCTGGATTGGATCCGGAGACATGGACGGATGCAGCAGAAAACAGACTCAGTTGGAGAGGCAGTATTGAGTATAAGTAGACTTATGGTCGTCTAGGCCCTGGTCACGGATAAGTAAGTAAAGGCATTGACCCAAGCTTCGGTCACCCAGTATTATCTATTAGGCTCCCAACACGAAGTGTATTGTCCGAATTAAAATATTTTAATTAATGCAAACATGGAATTGCAATAAACTTATTATATAAGTAGAGTGTCAGTGTCGTGAGTCCGGATCAGGCTGGGGGTAATTGCACATTTCTGCATAGAAGAGTCTTCCGGGAAAAATATGGATTTACGTAATTCTGTAATTTCGTGTCAAGAGTTGCTCGGCCAGCGGTGATAGCACATGAACAGGACACCAGTTCCTAATGGATCACTGAAGTTAAGCAACGTTGTGCGTGGTTAATGTCGGCTATCGGGATGGGTGACCATCTAGGGCCTAGGCAATCGCGTGCAGCTGGCTTTTACGGGCCTCACGTCAGGCTGGGTGAGTAAGCGGGTAGTTTGTAGCCGAATAAAGGGTAAACCCCGTGTGACTGAGCATTTAAGCAGTTATAAAGCATGGTAGGTAAACATTGATTAAATCGTAGCCGAATAAAGGGTAAAACCCGTGTGACTGAGCATTTAAGCAGTTATACGGTGGCGTTAAATCCGTCAGTACATTTTATTGATTGCTCCTCTTCGGGTGGGTTTCACCAACCTTCTTTTTAGCTCCTAACAGTCCTAAAGACTTTTCAGATATCGGCAATGAAAGTTCAACAGAATTTCAAAGCTCTTGCCTTACAGTTAGTTGCTAGTAGAAGTGCGGGATGTGTCTCATAGTGAGAGTGGCGTAGAGATAGTGAATTAAGATACAGGGTAAGCTTAAGGTCACTCACTATCAGGTAGACCTGACGGGTACACCTGATCAGGTCTACCTGATATGGTGAGTGGCTGGCTTTACAACTGTGAGGGATTGAGTATGTTTTTGATGTCAGCGATTTTCACAGGAATCGACAGCGATTATTACCGACCGTCAGGAATTGATAATTAGTTATGTACTTCAGAGGACAATTTCGCGGTTTTCCAAAACACCATTTCGGTCTCGGCTGGCAGATGATGTCTATAGGTATGTCTAAGAAGCCGGTCAACAAGTCACAGATAAATGTGTTATGAATATAGGTTCTACTAAGATAAGGTAGAACTATCTTTATGGGAAAAAAAAAACTTCTAACACAATGTCCCCAACCATCTTCAACACCTTTTCAATCATTGACGTATTAACCCTGTATAAGTCTTGTATAATTATAAGCCAAAGTGTCATGTGTAATTATTTCCCCTCTACAATAATTATGTCGGATATAATTATGTCTGCTAGCTACCACACATGAAGCCTTATCGACTTCATTGTTAAAGTCATCTGAAAGATAAGAACCGTACACGATTATCACTCTACAGATTATTATCCTCACTGAAAGAGAAACCATTTCTACTTTCATTAAAACGACATGCGACATTCTGAACATCATCAGGTATTGTCTCTCGGAGTTTGTTTTTAAGGAACAGACAGCTGGACAAGACGACGAGCTCATCAGCATTCAGGATACCCGGGTTGTGAAGATTTAGAAGTTCTTCTAAGTCTAATTTGCTGAAAAGTAGATTCGTATAAGCTTAACCCATCTTTTTGGCAGTTGCCCCTACACCTAAGCCTCAGAGTGGGCTTTTTGTGTGTGGAGTTAATTAAGCTAACTTCCGAATGATTCTAAACGACAGTTCGGGTGGCGATAATGTCGATTTATATCCAATCCCGGCTACTCCTTCATTTCTTAATTCCATTTCACACTGGTAGGTAACTCCATTCAGATTTAAACTGTTTGCCTCCTGTCTCATAGATCACAAGATAACAAGCAAGTTCCAAGAGATATAGACCTGTTATTTTCCTCGTTTTTTGTATCGAGTAAATTGTTACTAATTCACAATAATGAGCGGAAATGGATTCAAACAATAGATATACCTCAGAAGTTACAGAGTCAACATGGTGGCGATGATAAAGTGAAAATGAATTTCTTCATTTGTGAATAATAATGATGATATTAACACAGCAAACACATTTTCACTTTCAATGAGATCGCAACCGATTGTGTACCTATGCCACGTTCAGTAAACATTGGAGCATCTTCATTCATTATTCATTATCTGCGATTTTCATCTCGTGTCTTCAACAATTCCTGCACATTCTGTCGAATGATGAATGAGCAAGATTATATCTACCTAGGTATTATTTACTTATTAATTTTAATTGATTTACCTGGGCATGGCTGAGGGCTTGTCTGGCTGGGGGACGTTAAACAGGGAGTAGACCAGCTTGGTCTGGTAATTTTCCCTTGCTAAAGAAATAGCAAAGGATGAGTGCGAAGGGCATCCACTCGTAAAATTTGTGGCCAAAACCAATTTTCAGCCCAAAACAATCACCCTATTTAGGGCTGATTGGGAGGCTGACGAAAAAGGCCGACTCCGTTTTTACATTGGAAAAGGTGGAGAAAAAAGGAAGAAGAATGTGGTTCAGGAAAAGCGGGACACCCTATACTTCACACTGCAAAGCTTACTGGTACCATCTTCAATGAGTTCTGTTTTCAATTGTTTCACATCTTACATCACGCTAGTCTGACACATCATTGTCACGAGGAAGATTTGGTTCAGGTATTGTTTTTAATTATGCAACATGATTATTCAAATTGGACACATTGTTCCGGAGCACAGTTCATATTTCACAGACCTGCTGCCTGGTGTCTTGCTGTGCGACCCGTTGTGAAATGTCAGTGTGAACTAACTACAGTAACTACCGGTAATGTTTTTTGTTTGGAATTAAATTTCTCTGAAACGTTATATTGCATAACGCTGGGATGTCGGCACGGCGCGGCGTTCATTTGAATGTAATCGTTTTCAAATGATGACAAAGTGGAAAAAAAACACAGATGTAATACCAAGACCCATTAGAAGAAATGATATTGCATGGAAGAAATTTAGACAATTTACGTCGAAAGGAAAGTTGGGAGCCGGCATAATGATGTTCAACAGATGATTGAAAGTAAAACTGATCCAAACCACACGGTGCAATGGTCACATGACAACCGGTTACCCGTGAGAGCATGCTATTAACCGTAATGATGGACCTGGGAGGCAGAGATCTTGAGGTCACCGGTGAGGGTGCTCGATTTGGGCGTGGTAGGGTCATCGGAAGAAGGAGAAGAAGAGGAATGCGGCCTTTGTCGGAGGCTGTGTCATGCTCCCTCCAGAAAACTACTTATGTTATCCAAAGAACATTCAGCGGCGGTGTAGTTGTTAAAACCCTCACCAGGCAATTACCTAAGGTGTTCAATTTTATAGGTGATCGAAGTCATCAAAGTATACTTACGGGTCTTTTTCTCTTCAAATCTTCACCCTAACTAACAGTAGGCCCTACAAAATGATTGTCAAATTCTCAAGTAAATACCCCAATCCCACTGAGTAGGAATTCAAAGCCGTACCCTCCCCCTCACCAGGACACAACTAACTTGGTTACCGAGATAAATGAGATTTTCAATTTGAAATCGTCCTGAATATTATTACCTTCATTATGGCTGAGTATGGTACACGACATAAATATAGTATGAAGTGCACATCCATTATCTGATCCCTAACATGCTCGTAATGGGAATAAAGTTATCAGAAGTAACGTTTGCTGTTCAAGCAGGGATATTACCATATTACCATGTCAGTGCTTTGAGCTGATGTATGTGTCTACTGTAGGATACAATGGGTACCATCCTTCTTGTACAATTTAGCAGAATAATGGAATATAAAAGTGGTACCTACTTTGTTTATGAGAGGTAAACTCTGTACAGGACTGAAATTATGTTTGATCCCGCATCAAGTAGGTAATCATTAGGTAAATCTTATGACTTGGGGACCTTCTTAGGGCCTAACAGTCTGACCGAAGGCAGATAAAGAACCAGTAAAAAGGATTGAAGAGCTCACGGGATAGATGGTGAGGGTCCAATTTTCTCAATTTCTAGAAAATTGTTGGTGTAGAAACCATATGAGGGTCACCTTGCCGAATTTTAGGGATTTTTCAAACTCTTGTATCTTGGTGGTTCGGTGCCTAAATCATTTTTTTTTGCATTTTCAATAGTCTACGAGTAGGTATCTCTATGGCTAATATGAACATTCATTAAATAAACTATTGAATTTAGGTAGGTATCTATGGCATTTTTCAAAGGACCTTCACTGTTCATACTGTGGAGTATTCATTCAAATATACTGGTTTATATCTCTTAGTTTTACCTGGCCAAACTTTGCACTAGTATAATGTCTGCATTAAGATACTTATCTTCTTCCAGAAGAATTACTTAGACAGCACGCAGGATACAGATGAAATCCAAGAACAAGATCTAATAAATATCGACCAAGTCGTTCTCAAATTATCGCAGAGATCGAGATAAAGAAATAGATCGCTAGTACGGTTTTACCATTGGGTACAGGTCTTGTAAGCATGTTCTGAACATGTAGTAGTAGACCTATGGAGAAATTCAATTTCCAGTTCCATTACAATGATTGCAGCCAATACTTCGTTTCCTGACAGCCCCTATACCACCCCATGTACCAAGTCCGAAGTTTACAATATTGTGTTCCGAGTTGAAAAGAAATTTCCGTGTGGGTTGTTAAGAACAGAACTTCTGACGGTCGTGCGTCTTGTGGATTAGGCGCCAAGTTCAAAAATGGAAACTGGGAAGCAGGAATTCGTATCTCGTCTTACTTACATGACTTCCCGTACCCGTGAGACATGGTACTTGCCTCACGGTGTTGGTAGAACTGGTAGTTTTACCCCTTGGATGCCTCTCCGAGAATCAATGTCTGGGAATTCCATATCATCGTAAAGTTTCGTCTTCCGGTCTGGTTTAAAATGCAACCAGTTTAAACCAAAATAATCTCATTGCCAAATTTCCGGATTTGGTGTCATTTTTTAAAGTGAAGCTCAAAGTTTTGAAGTTCACGTATCACGTCATAAAAAAACCACATTTCACGTAAAGATTCTGACTTTCTGACCGTGTGTATGCGTGGGTAGTTTCAAAACTATGTCATTTGAGATGCAAACATTGATAATCCGGTAGGTCACTTATCCTGGGTAAAAGGTTATGTATTCCTCTGGGTTAGTAGGTAAAATTCATATTTCTCTTCAACCAATAGCCATGAATCATGGCTTAGAAAGTGTAGTTTATCACAAAAGACCTATCATCAAATTTAATAATTATTTAAAATAATAACACGCAGACAAACTAAAGATGGAAGAAGTTTGAGCTTGAAGCACGATGAGTATTAATCACGCCAGTTGGTGATACTATCAGTAAGAAATAATTGAACAAACGAAGGGAGATTCAAGTTTCAACCTGACAATCGGAGATTTTTCATTTACCTAGATGTCCTCCTAGATTGTCTGACTGTTCCACAATGATTTGTCCGATTTTAATGAAATCTGCCAAAATTCTTAAACAATTAAATAGAAAATTGAATAAGAAAACAATCCAATAAGAAATTTCAAGGGGGCCCTTAATTTCTATGAGTTTGATCTAATAGTACACCATTACACTGTAGATCATTGAAATATAGGTATGTGGATAGGTAATACTTAAGTTTACACGTAGGAAACTTATTAGTGGATGTGCCTTATTTCCCCCTTATTCGTCAAGCTGTACGATTGTATTGGTGGATGTGTTAATATTCCTATGTAGACTAAACTTTTTATAGTGGACATGGTAATGCAAAATATCCTCCTCTACCTGTAGGTAAAAATTCTCTTTGATCAAATCAGTTATACCTATCTAGTTTTAGTAGATACCTATCTAGTTTTGGTGGATGTGTCTCAATTCTTTTCCATATATTATAATATAAAAAATGCAGTTTCTTTGTGTTATTATGTCACAACTTTGGTGCTCACTGCAGCATTGCAGGATTTTCCCAATATCTCAATAATCCTAAAATCCAATGTTTACCTACCATGCTGGCACCGGTCGCTATGCGCATTTATATGTCATAGCTACTCATTTTCCTCACGAGGCTGAGTGGGCCCCGCAACAGCCAGTCACGGAATCAATCATTTGCATGATACAAAATTTCTTGCCCCCGCCGGGAATCAAACCCGGGTCTCCCGCGTGCAAGGCGAGCGCAGTGACCACCACGCCATGGGAGCTGACCACTTTCAAAATTATCTGCAAATACACTTAACACATGGCAGGACCCCAGGTATTGATTCTGGGCGTTTTTAGTCTTGGAAGTTATATGTATTTTGAAATATATGATGTATTTTGGTTAGTCAAGGGGTTTCAAGTAGGTATTCCACTAGTTTTGTTTACCACTGTATTGCTTTCAATAATACATCCAGCCTCATAAATTTTATTGCCCATAGTTATCGGTCATCTATTGGCAACCAGATATATCACACTCCACTCTAATGATGAGT